>NC_134455.1:256783498-256863546 GCF_047948215.1 Lycorma delicatula
TGAGTGTGAAAATGTAAGATTATGTATGTTGAAAAAAGAAAAATAATTTATTTTTCTGTAGGTAAAGCAAAAATTTTAATTAAATATAAACTAAATAATCAAAATATTTTAAAAAATAAGACCAAATATAAATTTTATTTATGTGAAACACGTTTTAATATTTTTATGAAGTTGGTCATTTTAATCATTTACTAGAAAATGAAATAGAATATATGTCGGACAAAGGAATTGGACTTTCAAAAGAACTTTTCAAAACTCTTAATTATTTAGAAAATATTTTCTATATAAGGAGAGAAACTGATGGGATAATTTTTAACAGCCACCAGCAACTCCATTGATAAATGAGCAATATATTAGCTCCAAAAAGGTTTTCTGAAAGCACAAGTTCACATTTTTTGAAAGCGAGTCATTTATAATTTAAATAAGACAATACTTTCAGAACCGAATGTGCATGTAACTGCTTCATGTGAAACTCTTTGCACATGTAATGAAAGCTTAATTACTACTGGGAACAGAATCAGAAACACATTTTATAAAAGTCATGATCTCAGCTTTATAACAATGCACATTTACAGTTTTTAGATTTAGCTTTAAAAACCTATCACTGTAGAGATTCTGAAAGTTCCTCTATTAGTTCAAATAAAATTAAAAATGGTTAATTGTTGAAAAGAATATTAGACTATAATAACTGACAAGAAACTTGGAAAACCAATCTAGTAATTTAAATTTCATCAAGCTTGGATTTGTTTAAATTAAAAAAAAAAATCTTGTCCCAAATTATCAGCTTCCAAAAAATAACATAATATTATGCAATTCATACTAATATTTAGATCTGCCATAATTTATATTCTTTGAATAGTAATCTTTATAATGCTCAATTCAAAGCAGCTTTTAAACAGTAATATGAATTCTTAAGAAAGAGAATGTGGAAGAATCCTAAGATTGCAAATATTATCAAAGAATTGCTATAACTATCAATGACTTAAGAGGTAGAACAACATTTAATCGGCCAAAAATCATGCAAAATTAAACAAAACTGTGGGAAAAGGAAGGAACAGGAAAAATATTAAATCACTAACTAAACTGACTAATTAATAATCTAAAAGATATGACTAAGAATAATTAATAATAATAGCAGCTAATACTAACTATAACATGAAATAATTGTAATACTAGCATCTAGCATTATTAGTATTCTTATAAATTAACTACATATTTTATGAAACAATAAAAATAAATCCCAATTAAATTATAAATTTGTTATAAATAAAAAAATTTATAATTTCTATTAAAAAATGTAGCACTGAAGTTATACATACTATACCAAACATACACAGTATAATCCTTATATTTTAAAAGAAAAGCTCTTTTATCAATAATAAAAATTGTTATAATTGAACGAACAGTAATCTAGTAAAACATGCCAGAATATTGAATAAACAAAAACTGAACAAAATGTTACAATTATCTAAATATATATTATAATGTAACCCCTAATCAAATTTAACACATTAATAAGGAAATTACTTATTTCTACCAACTCATATCCTAAATTTGCATAATAATACACAAGTTTTAACCCTCATTCAAAAAAAAAAAAAAAAATTGGAGAAAAACTATTGAGACTATTTTTTTAAAAGTTTTTTATAAGGTTTTGATATTTTAGTACCAATCTTTCTGCCTCCTCTAAGTTAAGCTTAGCAACCATATATGCTTAAGGGAACAAGAAAAAAAATAGTTTTTAGCAATAACTTCTATTCTATTAATATTATCAAAAGATTAAAAAAGGATTATTTAACAAAAGTCCAAAATATTTTTCACTCCGGAAGATCCAGCAAATGACAGTTAATTTAAAAAAAAAATATCATTAATGTTGTTTCATTCAAGGTTTTTTAAACAAAACATTCAGCATAAAAAAAGTTGATGAAAAAAATATTTTCTTAGCTAGATGCAATTTCACTATTTATTCAACTAAAAAAGTTAACATTTAACAAAAAAGAAATAAAAGATACTTCTAGAATAAACATTTTTCTACGATTTTAGGTAAGTGTTAGTGTAGGTAGGTAGGTAGGTAAGTGTTAGGTAAGTTTTATTTCATTAAATACATATGAGTCACCAACAATCATTGATAGTAAAGTAAATCAACTCCCATCTAAAACAACTCGTTCCATGACCCCTACTGCCCTTACTGCAGCGACCCAAATATCCCAGAACACATGGTGTTCTGGTGTCCACAGTGGGAAGAATACTGCCTAGCTTCCTTGGTGATTACCATCGGACCGCTCAGCATGGAGAACGTCATCACTACCATGTTACAGAGCCCCAAGTGTTTTGATACCATTACAGGGTTTGTGTCAAGGGTTCTTCAGGAGAAGGATCGGGGGCTCGAGAATGAGGGACAGCCCTTTGCAGAGTTGCCACTCACATATGCTTGCACAAGCGAGCGGTAGCGATGAGGCATGAGGACTCTCGCAGCCGCAAGTGAAAAAACTGAGTCCCAGTGGAGATGCCCCACTCAGGGTGTCCCCATTAGATGCACTGGCATAAAGACTGAGTCCCAGCTCCTGGAGTGCCGACCCAAGGATGGCATAGTTGGGCCTGATGGATTCTACTCTGGGGGTTTGAGATGGGTACAAAGTGAGATCCGACCAGTGGGCTGAGACGTGGAGGTCCATTAGAGTAAAGACACTCCCCTGGGCTGTGTAATACTTAACTGCAGGATCTGACCCAGGGAAGAAGAAGATAGAGAAAAAAACAACTCGTTCCAATTTTATTATGAAATAAAAGATTTTGAACAGGCGATATATGATATTTTTAAATTATTAAAAATTGTAAAACAAATTGTTTTTACAGTAACGTAACTTGTTCTTTCAGTGTTAATTATCAGCATTTTGGTGGGTTTTCCAGCAGCAGTGCTAATAAAATTTCCAATCTTTAAAAGGCAGAAACCCCCTTCAGTATGCAATACAATTAACCTATGTTGTGCTTGTTCATTCAATAGCTTGCTTTTTCCAAACTTAGTGCACTGAACATTTCATATGTCAAGTAATTTGAGATACTGGTTATGATTTTAAAATGTTATAATAATGTCTTTCTATATTAATGTTTCTACAAGGTGATTTGTAAAAGCTGATTTTGTTGCATGTAGCACCTGATCGACATCAATAAATCTGTGGTGACCGTGTGTCCAGTGTGTCTGATTTGGCATTCAGTGTAATCCCTGCAGTTAGATTTGTAAACTTATGAATTGCTGCATACTGTTAGTTTGCTGTTTGATTTTGTGTACTTGTTTGTTATGAAAGCAACCTTTTTTTTTAAAAAATATCTGCAAGTTAGTAACAGATATAAGAGGTATTAATATATTTTACACAGCATATAAGAATTTTATTAACTTCTGAGCAATTCATTTCCTAAATTACTTTACACTTTTGCTCTGTGTTCAACTACACTTAGCTACATTGCAATAATTTACTAGTCATCACTCAGGAAGGTACAGACTTTCAACAAGTGAAAGAATTTTTTACATTTATAGTAGTTTCTGACATTACTAATTCAAATAAATAAATGATATGCTTCTTTCTACATTAGTACAGAAAATAAAAACATGATGAATATTACAAATTTCTTTAACTAAATCAAATCTTTTCTTTTTCCTTACTCAAATGTAACAAAATACAAGTTCAGAAAATAAATTGTACTTCATGAATATAATTTATAGTTTTTATAATAGCCTTTAGTATATAGTTTTACTCAGCACTCAATTAAAATTCTGTGTAATTTATATTACAACATGACATATTAAACAATTTTCTGCGTAATTTAAATCCAATTTTAAGTATAAATTTCTTCAATTTTTTAAAACAGAATCAATAAATCTGACTGCAAATCATGAAAACTCAGTTGTTTTTCCACAAGCATTCCATAAAGAGAGAAAATAAGATAGCAAAAGTAAGAAAGCAAGTCTAATTTTAAAGCACAGGCTAAATGGCATGCACTGCTTTATACAGTGTTTTTCAAAAATGGTAGGCTGGATTTATTTTTTTGGATTCTACTTGTAAAACTAAACAAACAATATTCCTAAGAAAAATTGTGATTTCTCCTTCATTCTCCACAGTCTGCTATTTTGTTATTTTTATATAAAAATGTATACCTCAAGTTTGGATAGACAAATCACATTAATATTTGGTAAGCATCTTGGTAATAAATTTTAAAATTAGAAAAAATCAGCAATTAATTACCTTTGCAATATACAAAATGGCAGCCATGTTTATTTTTAAATCCGTTATATCTCTGTAAATATTAGTTTTATTAAAATTTATGTTCTTTGCTAAAATATTAAGCCTTTTATTTTGAACAAAATTACATTTTTTAAAATCAGTTAACACACCCAAGTAATGGCAGAAAATTGATGTAATTTTGTGTCTGTTTTCATATCCTCCACTTTACGTTCAACTCAATTAAATATTAATTGTTTTTATTTATTGTTAATTCTAGTATTGCAAATCAGTATCAAATCAAGGAATAATTTTCTCACAATAAGATTTAATATTAAATAATAATAAAACAACTGATATTAATTTTTCATTTCTGAATAATTTTACACAGCGACTATTACTGTTGATCATGTTAACAATGTAAAAATGAAGCTTCCTTCTAACAAAAATGATGTTCAAAACTATCACAACCAGTGTATCTGGAGCAACAAGAATCCTCATGGTACCTTCCAAATTAGCCATCAACAAAGATTTTCCCTGAATATATGGATAGGTATTTTTAATGACTATCTTTTGGGTCCTGTCATTCTACCAAATCATTTAAATGGAGAAAATTATTTTCATTTAATAAATTATTGCTCATTCAAATTAAAGAAAATCTTCTACAGTTTTTGGAAGGCCTACCTCTACAATTAAGAGGTAGGCCTCTATGTGGTTGCAAGACGATGGAGCTCCAGCACATTTCAGGAAGTTGGTATTCAGATTTCCTGCATGAAAATTTCCATGAAAATTAGATAGGCCACGGAGGGCCAGTGCACTGGCCTGCCTGATCACCTAACTTAAACCCTCTTGACTTCTAGCTGTGGGCCCATTTGAAACATATTACTGTTTATTCAACTCAACATTGAGGATCTTCAACAAAGGATCCAAAAAGAATTTCAAGAAACTAGGAATACTCCATGAATTTCTGAACATTTAAGACAATCTCAGAAAAATACTGGAGACTTGTGTAATTTCTAATGGTGGATACTTTGAACATCTCTGATAACTTTTAACAATTGTTAACTGTTTAATTACACCTAATGTTCTATAATAATTAACGTAAGATTATCACAGGTAGTTATTTTATTTTTGTAATTATTAGGTCTAATATTGTGAAAAAATTATTGCATAATTTGATACAAATTTACAATACTAGAATTAATAATAAATAAAAACAATAAATATTTAATCAAATTGAATGTAAAGTAGAGGACACAATTTTTTTATAATAAATGATTCTATAAACAATAATAGTTTTTTTAAGAGGTGAAAGAAAAAATAAAACTGAAATTAAAGTTTAACTTTTGTTTTATAAATATGAAATTAAAATGATAATTGCAATTTTGTATGTCTGTTCAAACAGTATCCAACGAAATTCTTATTTCAAAAAGTATATGAATGGAAGTAGTAAAACTTAGTAGAATGCAGCACTATCTAATGATGTATACTTTTTTTAACCTAATAAAAGCAGCAATCATTGTCCAGTAGCCATTTTGGGTGTTATATAACAGATCCTTGTAGAATTTATATTTTTTACATAATGATGAAACACTGAGCAATGTTACTATATCAAGTTCTGCCAAAAGCTTGATGACACCAAAAGTAAAACACTTCTTAAGATTAAACAGCCTTTCAAAATGAAGGTATGGGGGTTTACACAAATTAAGGAGTGATAAAAATGTTTGAACAAAATGGCCAAATTTCAGTTGAGAACTGCAATGAACTAGAAGGGCAACAATAAACTAAAACTTAGATGTCATTAATGATATGCACAGTTTGATAAAGTTAATGACTAACTGTCCAAAAAATTGCAAATATCATTGGGGTTGCCTTCTATAATTTAAGGCGATGAATCATGAATATACAGGTATAAACACAAAATCAAAACATGGTGGAAACCATAATCATTCCTGAGGCTGAAGAAAACAAGACAAGTGAAGACCAAGATGAAGTGATGTTTTCATCACTTGTTTTATTCTGCTATCACAGAGATATGCATCTCAAATTTACCCCAGAAGACCAAATTATAAACACCAATATTTGGAGGTTCTGAATCACCTTTGATTCAATTTGGCACAAGAGAAAATAGTAATCACAAAAGTGGAAGTTGCATCGCAATAACATCTCCACCCATTTGTCACATCTAATGTAGAATTTTTGTCAAGCATGGAATTATTCAGATCTGCCAGGCTATTTACTCACCAGGCAGGGTTTCTTGCAATTTCTGGTCATACCCAAAGCTAAATATTTTGCTGAAAGTGTCCACATTTGACAGCCAGGAGGATGTAATGACAAAAGCAATCAGTTCCCAGCTCTAGGGCTGGTAGCCACTGCTACAAGCTCAAAAGAGGGCTTCAAAAAATGTTTCCAACAATAAAAGTAACCACCAGGTTGAATGTGTAAAGTCAGAAAGAAACTACTCCAAAATAGACGAAGGCTAGAAACCACTAAGCTATGTTTTTCATAGCATGTGGTTAGACACTTATTGAACAGACCTCATACAACAAATGATAAAAACGAAACAGAATTGATAATTCAATCATTTTAATTGGATCATGAATGTCAAATGTTATAGTTTAGACTATGACTAATATGTCGGTTACATAAATAGTTCTGACCCCTTAATTTTTTTATAAATGTTATTTCACTTACAGTTGTGTGGTTGGTAAAAACATTTCATTATAATCATGTTTCCACATAGAAAATTACACTTCACTAATGTCTGACAATGTAAAGACTATTATTTATTGGTGATACTGCATAACTGTTTCAATTAAAGGTGAAGATTAAATGGAAGAAACTGAGGGTTACCATGGAGGAGTAAATGTGGAATTTTTAACACAACATAAAGGAAAGAAACAAGGTTACTGATACAGTTCTAGATTAATAGCGACTACCCATATTTACTATAGTTCCATAACAATATTTGCATTGAACACGTTAATATATGAAACAAATAAAAATTGTATCCTTATTATATTGACAACAATCACTAACAATATTGTAAAAATACAAATTTGTAACAATATTATAAAAATATCTTGGTCAATGTACTGTATGAAAATTATAGAATGCATTTGTAGAACTTTTCTGAATATATATATATAGTCCAAATTCAAATTTAAGATTATTGCTAACAAAAAGATTGAAAAATTCTAGAACCTGCATATATAATACTTTGCTTTCTTTAATATTATACAAAAAATAGAATATTTATTATATTTAGAAAAAAAAAATACTATTTAAAAAACTTTTTTTTAGGCACTTTGGTATCTCTTCATCTTGTAGCAGTAACGGCTAGTGAGTGATTTTACATTGCAAGTTTGCACAATCCCTAGAAAAATTATAATAATTTACTACAACGGCAAAAAAAAAAAAAAATTAGAAAGCACGTTAAAAAGAACTGCCATATGACAACATTAAATTTAATATAAAGTGATATTTCACCAATGATATCAACAATCACTATCAGCAACAATGCAAATCAAAATAAATACACATCAGCAATCTGCCACCCGTCTTTTATCCCCTTATATTAACTATAGCTTGAATATTTCAGAGTCACACAATCAAACTTGAGTTATATTGTTTCTTTAATATGTTTAGGAAATTAAAAGTTTTTTGAAAAAAGTACACTTAAATACATAAAAATCAGAATTTAAAAAATTTCCAAATAGAATATATTTAATTATTATTAAAACTATTGAGATCAAAATTATTCTTATTAAATCAGACAAGAATAATTACCTTAGATAAAACTACTTACTAATACAGATAACACCTAAATACTAATCACAATCTATTTCATAAAAATACTAATTATAAAACTTTAATGTAAGATCTCAATTTTGGCTATCAATGAGTAGGTAGATTGATGAAGCAATTTCCTTTTTTATCTCCTTCATCCTTTTAAACCATAATGTTTAAAAAAATGAATATTTAAAAATTACAGTAAATGCAGAAATATAAAACCAAACATATTGTTATCCTGTGAATGAATGACCACTTCATACTAAGTATGAAAACTTTGATTGTATTCAAACAAATACTTTTAAAATATTACTTAATACATTATGAACATTATAATGACATAATTTATGACTTTCATTATGTGACATTCTTAATGAAAGTTTAATGTAACAGTTCTTATTTTTCAACTTACCTTTCCTCCTACCACTGTGTTTCCAACATTTGATTGTATGTATGTAAGTTCTTGTCTTGAGATGCGTGGATGTTTAAGTGGTTGATCATATGCAAGAAGCCACCAAAAGATACACCAAAAAACACCAACACTCCCAGTAGTATAGAATACAACACGCCAACCATAGTGAGCAATTATAAATCCACATAAGGGGTATGTTAATCCAATTCCAAAACTAAAACCTGAAACATTATTTTTCTATCTTACATATTCTACATTCACACTTTTACTACAGGTGACATTTCAAAATTGTTTCAGATTAGTTTCAATTTTGTAAATAAAATTTTAACTGATTTTTTACGACTCTTTCGTTTCACGAATCTTTTGTTACCTAGAATCCCCACAAGAAATGTAATGTATTTAGGGTGTATGTATGTTTGTTCCACCATAGCAGCTCAATGGTTGAACCAATTTATATGTACCAACCCGCGTTGGATCCTTACGTTACCAAGAATGCCAAAGGCAATATAAATATGGATACATATAAAGTAAATATATACTCATGTGTTTTTATATATATATATATATATATATATATAAAATAGCTGGTTGAAACACAAGCTTTAATGAACTGTGAACTGAGAACCTCTTATCACTGTGAGAGTTGGGTTTGAAATGAATGATTCGAATCAGTCGAATAATATTACAAAAATAATATAATTAAATTTAAGTTAAATAAAATAAAATAATATTAAATAAATTTAAAAAAATTTTGTTTAATAAAAACTTATGTTTAATAATAGTAGATTTCCTGAGAGACTAGATTAGTGAGGTGAGGTGATGCGAGCACCCTGTGCAAGCCTATACTAATCATCACCATCAACTGCTAACAAACAGGGTGCCCCTGGAGCACTGTTTTGGGAGGTGCAATGGGATGGTATTATAATAGCTTTGTAAACAATCTGATTTTCAAAATTCAAGCAGGATATTTGCTAGTATAATACAAAATAATGATGGAACCAAACCAGAACAAAAAGAGCAATTTTTATCAGCAATCTTTTTTTGGCAATTGTGTTTTTTAATTTTTAATACTTATCTCTTGTTTAAAAAAGTATTTGCAAAATACAGAATTTGAGACATGAGTTTGGGGTGGTTAGTTTTATTTAAAAGATATAAAGCAACAGGTTGAGATTCTTTCTCCTGATAACAGTTGACAAATCTTACTCATGTAGGTTATCTCATTTGTGTAGGTTATGTTTATATAAGAGTATGTTAGCCTGATTTAAAATATATTAATCTCCCTCTTACTAAGTATTAAAGATGGGAATTTTGTTCTACTTGCAATGATATTGTGATGGTCAACGGATATTATTAAAATGACACTTTAAAAATTACATTTATTGGCTTAAAAACAAGCTTTACATAATGCTAAATGAGAAAAAATCCCTGAACTTAGTGAAGCAGTGGGCACTGAAATTTTAATTTTCATACAGATGACAGACTGGGCTGATAAAACACACTGATAGACTTGCAAAAATAAAACTGAGTTCAACATTTTATAGTTTTAGGCATCTTTTGATATTTTAAATGAAAAGTCATTACAAACCAGTCAATATGCATATTTTTATTCATTAATGAAATCTGTAATCACAATCTTAAGAAAATCAACCTACTGCGACACAATCTTAAACTTTATAAGTAAGCAGTTATGACAATGAAAAAAGGGTAAGGGGATTTACAAAGCTGTTAACTTATTTTTAAGTAACTTAATATTTTTTTTGCAATTCCATGCAAATATATACTTTTGAAATTCTGAAATTTGGTACATAAACTAAATACTTTTTAGAATCAAAGAGCTTTTCACGATTAAAATACATGTGAAAGTAATTTTAGATCAGAACAACAGAGTTTAACAGTCTACAAACTGAATGTTATGGTAGCATGCATTCAACTATACAGTGTAATAAATCTTTAAGTATAGGGACTTATAATTTTTAGCTGTTTTTTAATTTACAAGATAAGCTCAAAGCTTGTGCAGAGGAATATGAAATAAAAACTTTGTAGCACATGATAAATATTAGTAGTGTATATTAACAGCAACATAAATATTTTTTTTTAAAGCTGTTAGTAAACATTTTATCTGAAAAAATTTTGTTTATAATTTTAATATTTTTTTTAGGGTCAGAACACTGAGGTGTTTGATTTTAGAATATTTAAAGTAAGTATTAATCCCAAAGGATTAAATGGATTTCACAGTTGGATTAACAGTCCACCTAATGTTAATCCAAATTAACTTCAAAATTAACAAAAAGGCTTGATAGTAATACAATAATAAAATAAATATACAAATCCCAAATTTAACATGAGTAAGTCTGTTCCCTAATTGTACACACTAATTGTACAGCAATTTCAGCCACAGAGCAATTCGTTGGTTAAATAAACTGTACGCATTAAGAGTAATGCCAAATAATTAATTGTTAATAATCACTTCCTTTATTTACTTTCAAAATTTACACTTCATTAATTAAACATTGCAATGAGTTTTAATAATTTATGGTTTTAGTTAAGTTCACATTTTAAATATATATTAATATGTCTAGCTAGAACAATAAAAATTTAGTGATGCTGTTGCTAATACGTCTTAAACGAAAGTAAATTCATATAATTAATTCTAACATATCTAAGATCAGCTGGTTCATTAAAAAATAAGATGACAGGAGGTGTTTACATTAAGCAAGAGGACAAAGAAAACAAATGAATCTCAACATACTGCTCGTCAAAAAGGAAGTCACAATATCAGGAACATAAATGTTATAATAATACAAATATAAATTATATCATTAATATATTTTAGTAGCAAAAGAGTATATTTATTTTACATTTCTTTTTTAATCAATATAACAAATAATGGTGATCACAAATCAAAAGCAATGTATAAAAATACTAATGCAATATGAATAATAATCATAATGCTCATAGTTTCATTATTCTTGAGAATCATAAATATATAACAATAATAATCATAATGCTCATAATATAATTAACTTTGTAATAATATACATAAATATATATATTTTCTTCCAAACTTCTATCTATAATCTTATAGAGACTTGGATTTCTTTAAATATGTTGTTCGTGATGCAGTTATTGCAAGATGTGTTCAATGACCCAAATTACCATGGTGTGTCATTGGCTAGAAAGTATAAACAATGATGACTTATTGCATCTATTAAATTATCTTGTAGTTTTATGTTGTTGCTATCTTATAGCGACTGTACCTATTATCTTACATTCTTTAAATATGTTGTTCGTGACTCACCTATGTGAGAAGACGTGTCCAATCACCTGAATTTCCATGGAGTCATTGGCTAGAAAGTGTAAATATCTTGTACCTATAATCTTTTAATGACTAAAAGAATTTCTTTAAATATGTTGTTCGTGACACACTATTTCAAGAAGATGTGTTCAATGACCTGAATTACCACGGTGTCATTGGCTAAAGTGTAGACAATGATGGCTTATTACACATTTAGTGACCTATTGCATCTAATATATAATCTCTCTCTCATGCATGTGTGCACACACGTGTGTTTTTATGTTGTATGCAAATATGCCTGTGTGTAGTATATATGTAGATGTAAATGTACTATAATAATTTGTCTATAAAGTAGTGTTAGAAGTTTAAGAGCATATGAGTAAGATATAAATATATTGAAATAAATACAAAACATTATATTATAATAACAATATATAACATTTATGACATAATATATATCACAATTGGAGAGCATGTTAATAAAATGCAACAAATGAGTTACAATAATAAAGTAAAATATCAACTAATAAAATTATTATTTTAGAAATATTCTCAGTTAGTAACATCAGAAAGGTTTTTTTTTAATAAACAATATTCATTAGTTGTTAGCTACCGGCAGCAAACACAACTTATGCACAGGTCTTTGTAGCTGACCTTTAGCAGTCTTTAAATCAACAACTTGAACTAATTGCTCAGGACCTGGATTAACTTCAGTGATAATTCCGAATTTCCACTGCATTGGTGAAGTTCTCATTATAGATTAATACTAAGTCTCCAATAGACAGATTACATGAAGGGAAGTGTCATTTATTTCTCTGCTGGAGATAATGAAGATAGTCCTTAGACCATCGTTTCCAGATGGACTGGATGAATTTCTTGAGTAATTGCCAACAACCTAGATGGTTAATTTAAATTTCTTGTATTCGGGTTCAGGTAAAGATGTAAGTGGGCAACCAAAAAGAAAATGTCCAGGCGGTAGTAGTTCTGGGTCCCTATGATCTGTAGAAACAGTAAAAATGGGACAAGAATTAAAACAGGCTTCAACCTATCTTAAAACCGCATACAATTCTTCAAAGATCAAGATTGTTTGTCCTACTACAAAACGTAGATATTTTATGCTTAATTGCACTCTCCCAGAAGCCACCAAAATGGGGCAAAGAAGGTGGAATAAATGACCATTATATGTTTTGTTAATATGAAAAAAGTTAAATGTTTGATTTAAAATTTAGGTAAGAATTTATTATATTTACTATAATTTATTATACTTACAGGATCTGCAAAAAATAGATTTTGTGGTAGATTAAGATGAGAAGTTTCAAATGTATATAATGGAAGATTTTGTATCATGAGTGCAATGTAAATACTACACTACAATCAGATTTAGCTAATGCATTATTTATACCTCAAATAAGCAAGTCTTCTTTATTGAATAAGTCCCAATTTGCGAGCAAACTTATATGTGCAAAAGTTTAATTGACTGCCTGAGTAACAAGTTTCTACACAAATGAGAATGACCAAAAATGTCAACATTTCACACAACAGTAGAGAAAATTACATTTTTGTTTAATTGTGAACAATAATCATTATTACTAAATTTATTATTACTTAATTTAGAATTAATTTTTATCGGTATGAATGAGTGTGTTGTGTCTGTTGACATAAATCACAAGTTATTTTAGTGATTGTTACAATGATTTGTGAAAACATTTGAGAAAAATTATTATGTTCTAAAAAGTCTACATTCATCATTGGATAAATTAAAAATTCTTTGCTTTTTTTGTAATTGATAGAGATTACAAAAACAATATTTAAAGTTAGATCTAGAATAATAACTAACATCATCTTGTTAACGTTTGAAGTAGGATTTTTACAATGAGATTTAAATGCATTGTTGTAATGTTATCCTTTAACATTTCCAATATTGAATTGCGAGTTTGTAGTACTTAAACTAAGATTTTCCAGGATGTATTGTCTGGTCTCAAGAAATTCTAGGAACTATTTGATAATTTTTCCTCCCATAATATGGCAGTATTATAATCTAGCCTTGGTGTTAGAAATTGAATTACAATGAATTCAAATATGTTAACTGGAAGTTACATTGCTTCAAGTGAGATGACAAAAGAAGAAATGTCACTGAATTTTGGTAGCTCTAATGATTCTCTTTTTTAAAAATTCATTTTTAAAATGCAATCTGCATTAAAATAAGCAATCATAAATTTATCAAATTGTTTTATCAATAAATTAATGGCCTTTATAATTTTAATTGATTAAGGTTTAATTATTAATAATGGTTATTAATAATGGCTAAGACTTTGTCTCTTAACAACAAATGTAAATAATGTAATTTTTGAATATTTTTTAAATCTTTTTGATTGTGGATTAAAATATTAAATTAAAAACTGAGGCCATTTAAGAATGTCACCTTTAAACAATGGTAAATTGATAGGTTGCAATTTTAATTGTTTAATAGCTGTGTCCACAAAATATTCTTTATTATTTACAATATGCTGACTATTTAATAAATGTTACAACTTACATCTATGTAGCATAAATTTTCCTCAACTTATTCTCGACCTAAAGACAAACTATCATCATCATCGTCCAATTATAATTGTATCTGAATGAACTTAATTCGTCGGTCTAATGGTTGGATCAAAGCAGTGGTATTCTTGGGTAAAAAATTGTGAATATTTTCCCTTTAGAATTCAACAGTCAGTAGGCAGATAAGCAGGGTAAGGTAATTGTCAAGAAGCAATAGCTTTTTCTTCCAATTTTCAAACTGGAAAATAATTTTTTTAACAAGGCACAAATTTATCATTAAACCACAACAATAATATTACACGTC
Organism: Lycorma delicatula; assembly: GCF_047948215.1. Classification (NCBI taxonomy): domain Eukaryota; kingdom Metazoa; phylum Arthropoda; class Insecta; order Hemiptera; family Fulgoridae; genus Lycorma; species Lycorma delicatula. The sequence continues at coordinate 256,798,057 of NC_134455.1, forward strand.
ATCGGAGCATTTTTACAATTTTTAAAAATAACCAGTAATGAATTCATATTACGTGTTTGAAGCAACGTGGGCTGGCATACTTTCCAATGAGAATCCTTCAATTTATGATTTCCTGACTTATTGGCACACAAAAGAAAAGTTACCCTTTCTTTGTTCATTTTCATACCAGACTTATTTGGTGCCCGCTTCACATCTACTGATTTTGTTGGCAGTTGTTTATAATACAAAACAATTTCATCACAATTATGCAAATCACTGAAGTTATTTGCAGTCTATAACTGATAATATTTTTGTGAAAAACATAGCAGATGCCATCGCATCTGCTGAACAAGATTCTCCTTTGATATTTACTTGGCCTTTGCCATGATGGATTTTCCATCGCGATAACCAACCGCTAGAAGCACTGAATTCTCCATCGTTAATTTTTTCATGAAAATCTAGTGCCTGAGCTTGGAAGAATTGGCCTTGATGGCAGCACTCCTTCACTCTGTGTTTGCAAAAACCAAAGATACGTACACTTATCTACAACATTAACATCACAGAATCTAAACTTTTTGCAATCAAGGCAGACTGTTTCATCTATTGAATCAATAAAACAATTTATCTTCTTTCACTCAACCACATATGGTACCTTCAGGCACACCAAATTCCCAGGATAAACTTGCTTTCGAACAACCTGCCTTAAACTTTTCAATAATTTCTAATTTTTCCTTTACAGAATACATTTTTTGTTTACATGACATGTTAGGCAAATATGAACAAAAACAAACACGACAAAATCTAATAAATTAACTAACGTAATAAAACAATGATACCGATAAACAATAAAAGCAGCTCAGAATAAATCACAATACGTAATAACATACGCAATACCATATACTGTGCCTTGTACCAGCAGCACATTGATGGTCTTATTGCTGTTACAGGAAATAAGTCACGCACAGTATATCATAAGAATTTCTCCTATTACTGTTTAGAATCATAGTTTAGTTTATTGAATCTTGTTTTTGGGAATTCCAGGACTTTAAAATTGGTCATGACTAATTGACAGATGTTGTATTACAAGCGTATTGTTGACAAAGGATTTATGGTGGGTTTTACACTGATATCGAATACAATGGTAGGATGACCAGTATTGCTTCATCCTGTTTTATTTTTTTCTGTTTTATTTACTATAAAAACCTACACTTCATTAATTAAACATTGCAGTGAGTTATAATAATTTATGTTTTTAGTTAAGTTCACATTATATATATATATATATATATATATATATATATAATGTGAGATGTTTACATTAAGCAAGAGGACGAAGAAAACAAATAAATCTCAACATTAACCACTTATATCAATTTTAACAAAATACAAGCTGAGCCAATGAATCAGGTGATTTGGTACAACTATTCTAGCTGGATACCTTGAGCAGTCAGTTAAAACAACCTGCAGCTTACTGTAAAGCATTTAGTAGGAATGGAATCATTAAACAAACTGTAATGAGCTTTTACTTTCAATCCTTTAACAAAATCCACTACTATTCTTTTAATCGCTTGGCAAGAATTTAGAAAACATTTTGGTACTCATCACACATACTGTTCTATCAGTCCACTCTACCAAGACTGGGATTCAAAATGTTGACATTACTGGCTAAATATTAAAAATTACAACAGCAGTATAAAAATAGGATGTACATCAAAGAATGTGGCAGTGGTGAGACAGTCTATGGAATGCAATTCTGCTTTTATAGTCTATTAATTGAACTACATGAAGCCAGCATTAAACATATTTTAGATAGGTATTTACCAGTTTACTTCAACAAAATTCAAGTTAATAGTGAATAAACAATGGATTAATGATGCTAATGTTACTAATAACACATTTAAAAGATTATGAAAATCAGTTATTTTACCCAAATAGTTTTATAGCTGATTAATGAAAATCAACCACTGGTACAACTTACTGATAAGTAATGAAGCTTACTTTCATTTATTTTGTTAATTAACAAGATCTCCATTATTGGTCACCCATAAATTTGACAGCAATTGAAAGACTACTTCAAAGATACACGATGTAATACACTATCTCTTCCTTCAGAAATTTTTAAGAATTTTTTTTTTAAAGATGACAGAGAAAGGAGTGGGGCTATCACAGGAGTATGTTACTTGGGCATTTCAGAGACTACCTTAGTTAAAAAAATGAGCGGGTTCCTTAACTTGTGTATGTAATGAATGAACTATACATAATAGAAAGGAAAATTTTTACAATACTGCAGCAGTAAGCCACACTACACTAGCCTCCGCAATAGTTTCAGAGAATCGGTTTCCTTCCCATGTTCTCTTCCAGTATGAAAATACCATGTGAGTAACTTGCAATCTGATCATTTAGAATGTGATTTCTTCCATTACATACATTTGAAGGTATTCAGTACACCTGCACTCATACAACCAGGATAAAGAAGTTGAAACATTGAGTGCATCTAGAAGCTGTTCAAAGTTTTGTGAAGATACAGAACAGGCTTACTAAGTAAAGTCTACAGCTAAATGATGGTTGTCTGAAAGATGTTATTTTTAAGAAATATGATGTCAAGGAAATTTAAATGCTTTAATGAAAAAAAATTTGTTCATATTTAAAAGAAAAAACTGACAACTTTACTATCCAGTGTTTTAATTGTTTGTTTACTGACACACTAGTAAAGGAAAACAATAAACACATACATAAAGTAGTATTAACATAAACCCATATTATAAAAATGTCGCTAATTCGTTAAGCATTATTACCTTGAAATGAAGACATAAATCTGCTTCTTTCTACAGCTGGAATCCAGTGCCCCACAATGGCAAACATAGCAGGCCAAGTTAATCCCTAAAATTAATGTAAGATATATAACATTAGTCCACAAATGTTATGAAAAATTAGTAGCAAAAAAGGAAGATTATTCTAAAAACAAATTTGCTGTAAAAAAAAAAACCACTTCTGAAAAAATTATTAAAGTAGCTTAAAATGTATTCTATGTATAATGTATGTATGTTCTGATAAACTGACTAATTAACTCATACTATGTTATGAAATATAAAAATAATTACAAATCCTCCTTTGAGAAATATGTATTTCGAAATTAACAGAATAGAAACTCTTATTGTGCCTATAAAACAGATTTTTCAAAAACCTAAAATGTTTAAATAATCACCTTGTAAAGAGAAAACACAAACAGTAAATATGAATATGATAAAATTGAGCTAATCACATATTAAATTAAATTGTTTATTAAACGGAAAGGTTTTTAGTTAATTAATATATTCAATTATTCTTTAAATTTTGACTTTTTGAAGCTGGAACACCCAATTACTAACAAATAACTACTAATAACTTATTACAGCTCATTTTACACAGTCAGTAAGAATAAAAAGTAAGGAAAAATTGATAGTTTCATTCTACAATTTTTTTTGTCAGTTTTATTTACATATTTTTTAAGTCTATTTATTAGATTTAAAAAAATTTAAGTTTTTTTCTCTTTATTATTACAATTCTTTAGATTTTTAAATATAAAATGTAAATAGTAAGGAATGCAGAGAAATTACACAAAACTCTAATAGCAAACAAAGCAAGGAACTACAGTCTCTGAAATGTGGGAATATATATACGTATTTACTTTTTATCTCAATTTCTCCAGCTAATTTTTATGAAGTTTTATGAGAAAATAATTTGAAATGTCAGGATTACTTGAGCTTAAATAACAAGTTAGATCAATGCATCACTAAGTAATCATGAAAACACAAAATAAAAAATATCTTCAATTTGCATCACATAGTTTTTTATTAATAAAAATCTTTCTTATATGTTTTCTGGAAAAGATTTATTCGAAATGATGACCAATTCAAGATTTCCCCTTTGTTACTAAAGGTAAAACAAAACATTTGCATGAACCATACCAAAAGAAAATTTATGATTTTAGTTTTAATTTTACCTCAAGAATAAAAAAAAGGAGTCATGTCAGTAAATATATTCTTTATACAAACTTCAGTAAATTTATAAAAATTATCTAAGGGTTAAAACATTTTTCAAATTTAATGTGTTTGTAAATTTTGTAAATTTCATATTGTGAAATGTTTTAAGACGTAGTTTTTACATGCTATGTAAAACCTACAGGTCATGGTTACTGATATTTCTCATGTAAATTTTGTACATAAAGGTTCTTCATGAACAGGTCCATTCCTAATGTTCGATAAAGTCCTTCAAAACAAAATTTTAGAAAATTCATCATTTCTAATGATTTTAAACAATTTTAAAAGTCCATTGAGAGATTGTTTAGAAAGACAAAAAGAATGCTTTATACCAATCAAAATAGACCTCTTCATAAGCAACTGGTATCATACTTTCAACAATGATTAAATTCAGATAGGCAAGTAGCCAAAAGGAGACAGTCCCTCCATCCAACCCCAATTGCTGGGTTGATCAGCACATAGAGTGCTGAATGACATAGAAATAGAGCACTTGCCTTTTGAAGGATTTGATTGAGACAACCAAAATACTGTAATAGGGGAAGTAGGAATGATGAAAGAGTTGCATAAATAATAATAAAAAGTTAAAACTGTTTTATACTATTACACATTAACATTATAATTAATTATACAAATTTCATTACTACAAAGTGATTATAAAAAATTAATAAAAAATTACACATTAAATAGTATAACTTTTTATTCTCGATAAAATAATGCTTATTATATTGTATAAATGTCTAAAAAATTACACATTGATAGTAATCTTCATTGACAGCAACTATCTATTAAGTGAATAAGATTATTATCAGATAACAGCCAGGCAAAGCTACTGAAGCTGCCAGTATAAGTAAATTAGACAGTGAGACACATTTTTTTTGTTTTACTTTATACTAAACAAGAGTCTAAAAAAAGATATAATTTTATTATATAAAAATCAGCATAAAATACTCCAATTATTATTATGCATAAAAAACTGTAAAGCTTTCTTCTCATTTACCAATTTGTATTCTAAAATGTTCTCAGGCAAAATTTTTTTAAATATATGAAATGATAGGGTAGGTTTTATCTTTATAAAGATCAGTAAAAAAAAGGTTAGGTTTAAATCTGATTTCCATATCTACTTAATATAATTATATACCTGTATATAGAATAATTGTCTATATAGTATTTCTTCAACAAAATAAAATAATTTTAATACTCAGTAGATTAATAAAAAAAATCATAACTTACAGAGGCAATCCCTTGTATAGATCGAAGAACAATTAAAGCTGAATAATGCAAAAGAGCTGCCTGAGGGATTAGGAGAGAACATAAAGCAGTCAATAACTGGGAAAAACCAAAAACAGCTTTTGTTCCAAATTTCTGGGTTAAAACACCTCCAACAACTTGGGACAGAATATAACACCAATAGAAAGAACCCAAAATTGCAGATTGGACAGTTGCATCCCATTCAAATTCACCTTCTTCCTGTTAAAAAAGTAAAAAAAATACTACAGATAATGAATATTAATAACTTTAAATAATTAAGGACAACACGCACAAATTTCTAACAAAAAAAATTTTCAGAACTATCATGCAGTTCCTTCTTCAGAAATGTCATAAATGTTGCTGTTGTTGATAGTATATGTATATGTTGGAAAGTTTAAAGTACTTAGGAAACCTGCTTAGTATGTTGTCCAAGTATTATAATTGATTACTGTCGGAGCAATTTGATAATTATGCTGCTTTTATTTAAATTTCACAAAGATTTACATTTTATTTAAATTTCATATAAATTTTATATAAACTTCCTATTCTTCAAGTTTAAAACATTCATAACTTATATTCTACACATAAAATTAGCATGTTTGGTTAATATCTTTGTACATATGTTTTGTATTTATGAAATGATTTACAATGAAGTTATATATGTATATTTTTCATTATATCTATAGAATATGTGTCTGGTTTGGTCAATGCAAATTTTTAAGTGTCTTTAAACTGTGTACTTGTAGATTAATATGTTTATTGCCTTATACAATTTTGTTAGTATTTGTGTAATCTTGGGGATTCCATTTGTGATTTTGAAAGAATATTAAAAAATTTCTAAAATTACACGAATTTCTTTTCATGTTGTGTTTCAATATGCCATCAATGTAAATATCAATCAATGTAGTATGTGCAAAAAAGAGGTGAAATAACCAATGAAAATTCTACATGTTTTTTGCCACTGGAGTAATAATATGATTTGTTTTGAATGAATGTGTTACTAGCAGTGAATTTTTTAATATATTTTTAAGATATGGTTGTCCGTTAAGATTTAGGAAGTTCAATGTTCTGTTATGTTCTAGAATGTTGGTACGTATCTTGCAGATGAACAAGAATAATCTACTGACATTGTATTATGTTGCATTTTGCAGATGTAATCAACATAATACTAATTCTGTCTGTTTTCATTGTGTCAATATGTACTGATATTAAGAACCTAAATAATTTTATTTGGGAAATTAAGACAAATTTCATCATTTAACATTGTTTTGCTTTATATTGCTATCACAGCAATATTTGTTAGCCTTAATGCAATCGGTCAATAATTGATTATATCACTTATACAATTTATATAAAATTTCATAAATTTACATGAAATTTAAGTAAAATGTAAATCTTTATGAAACTTAAATAGAAGTAATGCAGCCTACTTATCAAACTTCCCAGACAGTGACCAATACGTAAAAATTATTCAAACGATGTTCTTTCTTTAAAGTCAATCAATCTAGAGAGGTAAAACATTGCTCAAACCAGAAGTAGTTTATAAAATATATAAATTTCTAGACAAAATAATCAATTTAAGAACATGTAAATAATTACTTTAAGACTGAATCACAACAAAATATGGATCTTTTCCACTATTGGACTGCACAGCTTGAACTTTTCTATTTGATTGAAGTATTAAAATAACTACTCTATCACAAACAGCAATTACTGAATTACCAAAACTACAGGATAATGAAAATTAGACGAGGTTAATGAGCGTAGGTTACGTTTGGTTAACCCACTGGGTTGGTCTAGTGATCTAGTGATCTTCCCACATCAGCTGATTTGGAAGTCGGGAGTTCCAGCTTTCAAGTCCTAATAAAGGTATTTCTTTATACGGGTTTGAATAATAGATCGTGGATACCGGTGTTCTTTGGTGTTGGGTTTCAATTAACCACACATCTCAGGAATGGCCGAACTGAAACTGTACAAGAATACTCTCATACATTTCATCCTCTGATGAAATACCTGAACGGTAATTCCCGGAGGCTAAACAGGAAAAAGAAAGGTTATGTTTGGTTAGATTATTTTGATTCCGTGAACTGACGAATCGTACGTATATCAACATAACCTACACTCGCTAACCTCGTCTAATTAATACAAATTTTATATACAACTTATTATTTTTATTGAAATTATTTTACTATTCTAAACTCATTTATTTCATCATCGGAAAAAGTTTGCCATGCATTCCTATAATGGAAAAGGTGCAAAATATTTTAGTTGAGTGATAACACATATAATAATTACTATACTTTTTAATGTTTGCTTTTAAATTGCAATTAAATAAATTTAATTGATAATTTAATTTGCTTTCAAATAAATATATTTAGTATTTCAAAGAATATCAAAAAGATTATTTTCTATGAGTCATACAGTAAAACTTCAAATTTAAATAAGATTTGTAGACAGACAATTCAAAATGGAAAATGGATGGTTAAAAGAATACCAACGGAAATTAACTGTATTTACCAAAGTAAAAAATGCAATTATCATTGGTAAAATTTCAAGTTTGGATTTTTTCATGAATTAATTTTTTTTGTAGCCTGGTACACCAACCTACACAATCGTGCTAGAAAAATGAATTACTGAGTAAATTTATTAAAAATATTGTAAACTCATATATTTAAATAAAACAAAATATGAAGAACTGAATGTAACAGTTTTTTTAGATGTATTGCTTCAGAAGATGAGATGAAATGACAATTCTGTAGTAAGTGAAATTGCCTTGCCTAACTGGGAATCGAACGGGGATCTCTGGATGAAAGGCAGAGGCTACCACTCGTGCTATTGATGCCGGCACCCAATGTAACTGCTACTTAAAAACAAACTTCTATGGTACAATGTATGCTTAAAGATATTACATCATTTAATAAAAAATAAGAAGGTGATAATAAAAGATATGATAACACTATAATAAATTAATTCCGGATTCTTCCTATTTAAAATGAGTTAAGAAAAAGAATCTGAAATTTAATTACAGTAATCTTTTGCTATTCTGAAAGCTTGTGTTTGATATTCAGAAATAGGAAAAAGAGATAGAAATAAATGCATAACACCTCAAAAACAGAGTAAGAAAAAATTACTTGCATATAGGCATGTGCATAATTATTTTTTAATTCACTTCTATTTAATATTCCTATACTTGATGAACATTTCAAGTAATTTTGTTTTTTTTTTTTTTGCTTTGATAAAATGAATAACTTCATCACATATCAATACACCACCAGAACAGAGTAATTAGATAATTTAAACTTACTTTATTAATTTTCAAGAATTGATTTTTGCAGCATCCTGCATCTTGAGTTGGTTTTGAATTCTATAATTACACTATACAATTCACTATACACTATACAATACACTATACAATAAATTTATTTTAGATTTTATCTGTTTTAAAAAATGTTTGAACAGTGTTATGAACGGGTATGCAAATATTGCTATCCAGTACTAGAATGATATAATCTTTAAAATGTAGTATTTTCCTTTGTTTTATTGTCATCCAAAACAATCACATCTGATCTTGTGAATGAAATTGATACTTTAGTCATATATAACCCAATTACAAATAACCAACATTTGATCATTTTTCATGAACTTAATATTATAAGGATTTAAAATTACATATGAAAAAGAAAATAATAGAAAAGTACTTTTTTTAGATATTGAAATCGAAATAAACATAAATAATATAATAGAAACATCAGTTTATAGAAAACCCATAACATATAATATTACAACACATTTCATTTCTAATTACCCGTGGTCAAATAAATTAACACATACAAAAACATGACATTTATCATATTTTTTAAATAAAAGTGACATTCATTATGCAAAAAAATAAAAATAAAGTCAAAAAAATAATGTATAAAATAAAACAGATAGCAATAATAATTAATGGTTTAGATGATGAAATTATAAAAAATGTAATAAAACACAGATTAAAAAATATCAAGATAATTATGCTAAAATACAACAAAAAAAAAAAAAACAGAAGATTAATAATAGTTTATACCCAAATACAATTGCACAAATAAAATGGTAATAATAATTATTAATGTACATGTTAAAAATAAACATAAAAAGCACATAAACTAAATAATCATATTAAAAATATTTTAAAAATAATAAAGAGAGGAAGATACAAAATTAATTGCAACAAATGTAATAATGTTTATATTGGTAAAACCAATAATTTACAAAAAATAAATAAAAAAAGGATTTACAGAATATTACACAGCATACAAAAACAAAGAAGAGGTATACCTAGTGTAGCTGATCATTTTTTAGAATAAATAGTATTATTGATTGCAAAAATAATTTAGGTATTTTAAAGGTATGTTATTACATACTTTTTTACGTACTTTCTTTTATCATTATTATGATAAAAAATGAATATAATCAAAAAGTACAGTATTACAGTTATAAATATAAAAAAAAATTTAAATGATGAACTACCAGATCATATTCGATGATAATGATTTAATTAAAAACATAATAAAATTACATTTTTTAAAAGTTTACATCACCCCAGTACTGAACAAAAATTTGCAATATGTGTTCATAACATTATTCAAAAAAATTTTTAACACACAGAAAAACCTAAAATAACAAATTTTTCAAAGAATTATACATAATGTTATTATAGAATTCAAAACAAACTGAAGATGCAGGATCATGTAAAAATTGATTCTTGGAAATTAATATGGGAAGTTTAACTTACCTAATTACTGTGTTTTAGTGGTTTATATTTCATATAATATAATATTTTATTAACACAGTGATCAATATGTTAATGAATTATTTGGATTTTCAAAAATTTATATGTATATATATATATATATATACATATATATATTATATTAAAAATGTATATGCATATTTACACATATTATATATATATATATATATATATATATATATATAATTTAACTTGAAAATTCTTTTTTATCTTTTATGGGATGACTTTACTAGTTTATATAATAAATTAATTTCTGTTCACCATTTAAATTCCTTACAGGCTCCTCTATTTTGTTTACATTCATTAAAAAATGTTTTATTTAATTTTTTTTCATTGTGTCAGGAGGTTGTATTGTAGAAGGTGGTGTTTACAATAAATCACTTTGTACCATTATAATAGCTATAATAAAGATCATTAAGGCTAAGGTGAAATCAGTGAAATAAAATAAAATGTTTACTAGTTAATGTAAATATAAGGATACATATATAGCTTCAATTCTATTTAATATGTAAATATAATTACAGATTGAAGAACATCACTAAAACTTTTACCAAAAGCAAATAAAGTTAATTCTTTAAGTCAAAAAATTTATTTGTTCAACAGGTATCTGTTGGCAAGAAGTCAAATTTGAGCAAGAATATTAGAATTTTACGGCAAGTCTGAAAGAACACAAAGTGATCTATGATTCTTTGAGGAAAAACTTCTGGAGTACAAGGACCATACCAGAATTTGTAAATGTTTATTTGCAAAACATTTTAGAGTTTAGTTTGAGATTTAGATTGTACCCTGTGGAGGTACAATGCCATGTTACTATTTGTCTATTCAGTTCATATATTAAATACATAAATTGGATGGTAAATGATTTCTACAGGTTTTTGTCCAAGTCCTCTATCTAAGAGAAACCTCGCTAGAAGAGTACAATGAAAGTTTTGTCCTTCAAAATTATACAGTTTGTTTCGATCAGAAACAAAAACATTTTAATGTTTTTTCATTCCAAAGTCTGCATTAGAAGTTGTTAGATGTTTCTTGAAATAGAATCTAAAAAATCCATTTATATTCCCAATTATTTTTGAAAATAATTCTCAATTATATGTGAATTACTCATATCTGTGAGATTAAAACACAAATTAGCAAATTTATTTTTAGTTTACTATTATGACTGACAATAAAAGGTTTATCATTTTCTGATTCAGACTTCCATCCACAGCAAAAAATAATTAACGAAAACTAAGCCCTCTTAGTGGTCTAAGCTGTACTATTTTACCAATCTTTTTTCCAAAAAAAATTGTTAACAATGATGTAAAAAAATGTTAATTCATAAGCTTTAGGTACTAGTGCATTTCTTTTCTTTAGATATTTTCATTAGGTGTGTTGGTCTGGATATTTTCTTTAGGGTCACTCATTTTGCAGAAAGTTTTTTTTGTTGGTCTAAATCCATTTGAATGGTGCAACACCACAATTTGGTGAATAGTTTTGGGAATTTAAGAACAAGTGACTTGTAATATTCTTACAGTTTTTCATCTCCAGCCCTTCTTCATTCCAAAAGATTTTCTGAGATAACAAGAAGATTCACCCCAGGGAAGTCCTAGTTTGTGAATCTGCTCATCAGTTCCTCTTACTAATTTGCACTGTAATATCTCTAAAGTGTAAAAAATGTTCACAGACTTTAGCCCTCTGGGTGTCATAGCACCATTTTGTGATTTTTTTTTATAACTTTTGAGTAATTGGGAACAAGAACGATCTACAACATTTTACTAAAAGGACTATTTACATATCTGAATTCACATCTACTATATACATCCTATCAGTTTTCCAAAAGATAATTATGTGCTCCTAGAGATACTTACATCTTGGAGTTTTTAACTTTTTCTTTTTTCCTAACATATCTCAAAATTTTTCTGAAAAATGCATGAGGCAAAAGCCTCAAGGGTATATTTTTTATGTTTAGGATGCATTGCCAAGAAAAAATCCCTTTCGGCATGACAGAAGGCGGAGGTAGATTTTACCGGTACTAGGGGATAAAAAAGATTTCCACATTAAAGTTAAGAAAAACTTCAAATTTACTCAATACGACAATGGTTTCACATAAAAAAAGTTTCACATGTTTAGCATACGACAACCCCCATTTTCTTACAATTCCAGCAACATTTTGGTCATCTCTTGATGTAAGCGTTGCTTATATCAAAAATTGTTACAGACAAAAGTTTTAGGTAATGTTTAGAGGACTAACGACCACTTTAAAACAGATTCAATACTGTGCCTATTAAGGGAGGTATGATTTTTTTTGTCTTTGAGACCCCATTTTTCCCACACCCTGGGCCAATGGTTGGTGATATCAAAAAACTTTAGTCAGATAATTTTTAGGCCCTTATCCTTATATAAGTTTTAGGCCTAGTTCTTTAAACGAATTCGATATTTTATTTAATAAGAAAGTTACAGCGATATTTTGTTTTTTCAAAAAAGCCCCTCCATTTCCACCCCATTTTCTGACTTTGCCCATTAATGTACTCGACCGAGATTTTGGGTCGTTATATTTTATGTATCAATGTGAAAGTGATTGGCGCAAAATTATGGCAGTTATTGTGTCCACAAGAAAATGAAATATATATATGTATTCTTAGGAGATATGAAATATCATTCATTCTAAAGAGATATGAAATAAACAAGCTCCGAGTGTGTTAGTGGATGTATATACAGCACATTATTGTATGCTCCAAGCTGTTGTAACTATTGGATATTTAAAAACAAAATATCGTTGTTTATCACTGACTTCAAAAAAACACTGCAGATTCTCTTATTCCATACTGGATAATTTTAATCTTCTTTTAATTCTTTTAATTTCAGTACTTTTTCTGGTAAGTGTGACTGTGTGTGTATATTTGGTTATTGTGTGTTTATTGTGAGATTTGATAGTGTGATTAGCCTGTAAGTGTATGTATTCAAATAGTTTATCGATATGGCTGATAATTCAGGAACATCTTTCAATAAGCACAGAAAAGGGAAACATTTGTGAAGTGGTGAAAAAAAAATAGTTTTAAACTTATTCAATCAACTGCTGGAGAAAAATCCTACGTTGGTTAAAAAGGAAATAGTAAAACACTTACTTCTGAATTAACTGGTGTGTCAGTTAGTATTGTTAACAGATTATGGACTGAAATAAATAGGAAAGGAAAGGTAGAAAAACTCCTGTTAAAAGTAGAAAACATGGAAAACCTGTGCATGGAAAATGGGATGAATTTCTTTTTTCAAAATGAAATACCAACCTTAAAAAAATTGCTGACTGTAATAAACTGTGACAAGAGTTTACCAAAGATTGGATGCACTAGTTTATACAAATTACTGTTATCGATGGATTTTAAATTTATTAAAAGAAATTTAAAAAAAAGTGTAATTTTTTATCGAAAAGAGATCATAATTTGGCGGTGTAATTATTAAAAAAATATATAACAAATTATAGAAAAACAGATAGAAATATACTTTATTTTGATGAGACATGGGTAAGTGAAGGCCACACTTCTTCAAGGATTTGTGTGATACGACAGTTACATCAATAAAAACAGCATTTGTCAGGATTAAGCAGGGCCCTGCAACCTCCAAAAAATAAAGGAAAGAAATTAATTGTGGTACATATTGGCAATGAAAATGTATTTTTAGAGGGAGGATTACGTTTTTGAATCCAAAAGATCTGACATCAACGGAGATATTTTTAGCAAGTAGTTTGAAAAAGTATTGTCATTATTACCCAAAAATAGCATTGTCATAATGGAAAATGCTCCGTACCATAGAGTAAAACTGGAAAATATTCCAAACAGTTCATCGCAGAAACAAGAAATTGCTTTATGGCTGTGATCAAAAACTATCATTTTTGAGAAAAAGTTTAAAAGCAGAATTTTTTGAACATGTAGAACACAATCCCAACAAATTTAATAAATTTTTAATTGATGATTTGGTTGACACGAAACTTCATATAGTGTTAAGGCTCCCCCCTTATCACTGTAATCTTAATCCGATTGACTTAGTGTGGAGCCAAGTAAAAGGCTATGTTGCCTGAAATAATAATACATATAAAATGAAAGACGTTAAAATACTGCTTGAAATAGATGTAAACGAGGTATCAACTGATAAGTGAAAACAGTGCATGAAGCATGTTACAGAAGAAGAAAAGATGTGGGACTTAGATAATTTACTCGATGATGGCTGTGATCAAAAACTATCATTTTTGAGAAAAAGTTTAAAAGCAGAATTTTTTGAACATGTAGAACACAATCCCAACAAATTTAATAAATTTTTAATTGATGATTTGGTTGACACGAAACTTCATATAGTGTTAAGGCTCCCCCCTTATCACTGTAATCTTAATCCGATTGACTTAGTGTGGAGCCAAGTAAAAGGCTATGTTGCCTGAAATAATAATACATATAAAATGAAAGACGTTAAAATACTGCTTGAAATAGATGTAAACGAGGTATCAACTGATAAGTGAAAACAGTGCATGAAGCATGTTACAGAAGAAGAAAAGATGTGGGACTTAGATAATTTACTCGATGATGTGGCTGATGAACTAATAATTAGTGTTAGAGATGATTCGTGATCACTGCCAACTTCTGGGAGTGATGAAGGATCGGATATAATGGAGGGAATCCAGTGTTTGTCGGACACTGACAGAATAAGGTAAGCAATTTTCTTAATGTTTCAAAGTGATAAGATTTTGTTCAAGTTATATATTTAACCTATTAAATTATTTTTAATAATGTGGTAGTTATTGTCTGGGATATTATTGTTTTCGTAGTTTTTATTACACTAAAAATTTTGTGAGGGATTACAATGTTATATGTTTAGTATAAAATTAAGTATAGTTAAGTAAGTTAAATAAATAATTATAATTAAATAAATAAATTAAATTAAATGTAAAGTGAGTATAAAATGTTGTGAGGAATTACAAAAAAATTGTAAATTTAGTAAGTAATATTTTTTAGGCATACAGTTCCACAACGCTCTGTCATCTGCAGTGTATTTATGCAATATCTTAGAATATCTTTCTTAGAATGGACAGTATATAAACTTTTGAACTGACGATGGTTTTGGGGTCTGGGGATGTGAAATGCAAAGATATGTTGAAATTTTCCGAAGTCAAATCATAGTACCTATTACAATATGTAGCTTTCTCATGAAATCTACCTTAAAGTAAATAGGGATTTTTCCAAAGGTATTTTTAACTCAGATTCCTCCTGTATCAAAATCAAATGTTTTCAAGAACTTTACTCCTGGCAGAGGAACAAATTAGTGAATTCTGTCAGTTTCAGTTGATGAGGTACAAGAAAGGTTCCCTCCCACATTTTTTCGAGCCCTCATTATGTATAGAATGTTCATCTGCCTACCACATATAGAAAAAAGTGTTTTTTTAAACTGCTCTCCTGTGGAGCATTTAATCTTGATTATTTTTAATTTTTTTCTTTCTTTCTCTTTATATCAAAAATGTTTCTTATAATTTCTTGTGATCAGGGAATTCCTTCTTAAAAAATAAATAATTAAAAGCTGCGACCTCAGTGGTTGCAACTACAGTACTGTAATTCAGTCTTCCTTTTCACTTGCTGACATATAAATAAGGTTATGCCTTTATTATTTAGCTAGATTATTTGTTTTTGGCTGTCTTCCAATTTGACCAACAGTTTTGTAAATTACTAAAAAAAGCCAATAAAAAAAAAAATTTCAGAAAGTTTGAACCATGATGCCTACTTTCACACATCAATAAGTCTGTGGCCCTACATAGAAATCATACCATAAGTTTGTGAACTTTAAGTTCCAAGAGAAGGGAGTACAAGAAGGGTCTTCAGTTTCTCCACTCCAAAGTGGTTTCTTTAGATATTAGAATTTCTATTTATTAATAGTTACTGGAAGGGGATTAGGGTTGGCTTTAATTGACAGCAACATCAACCTTTTGGCTTGTTGTGCAACCAACAGACAGAAACTTGTACGTAAGTCCACCCAGTGCCAGCTCCCCTAGCAGATATAAGAGTGCACTGACTCTTTATGCTCAGAGATACTCAACATTGAGAATCTAGCAGGATTAGGCTTGTACCCATAACAGAATCAAAAACAGAGAAAAAGGAATCAAGGCTACGTGTAGTGAAAAATTAAGATCTAGCCCTATGGCAGACTACACAATTTTATGGCCTTCTACACAATTTTCAATAATATCAGCATGGGACATATTTTTAAAAAAACATTTTTTAAAAAGACATTTAAAAAAAAAAGGTTTTTAGAAATGTATCCCTCCTGGGGAATTAGAAGTTTTACTTTTTCTTTATTACTAAAAAAAATATTATGAAGGCTGTACCCTCTCAATGTTTATCACTATATTATTTACATTTATCTCAACCTTTCAGAAGTAAAAGTGATACTGTAGTGTGTTAAATATTTTTTTCAAAAAAAATTTATTTATTTTTTCAGTCTACTTCCATTGGAGGGAAAACTCGATTTGTCTAATGATTCCAATAAAAAAATTTAAAAAAATAGTCTTGCAATTTTTCATTCAAATCCTCCATTACATGTCAGAAATACTCAGAGTAGTCTCCTACCTTGAGTTATGAGATTTTTTCATTCATTAATAAAAAAATAAAATTTTAATACCTGACTAGTTATAACTGAAGACATTAAAATTATTTTAATGTTTATTATATTAAAAAGGTTTTTTCTAAATGTATTATTCATATGAGTTTGTCTGTATTTTATCTCTAATTATTTTCAAACATCAAATTAACAAGTTTCATTATCAAAATTTAATTTTACATTAATGAAATTTTTCATCTGCATGCTTTAATACTTTTTTCCCCAAACATTTATATTTTTACTAATATTTACATTTTTTTTAATAAGTTCATGATATTTTTAACATCATTATCAATATTTCTTTTTATTACTAGATGTTAATAATATTGGAAATATGTGTTTTATTGTTTTTTAAGTGTTGTAATATGACAATATCTTTTTATCCTAGGTATACAATACATAATTAAGTTTGGTTTGTTGTTTAAAAAGCCGATAATTTAAAATAATCCAATCCAATCATCCAACATAATGAACAAAAACAAAGTCAGTTTAAGCATTGTTTTTTGTAGGATTAGCTGTCATTTCTTTAAAATTACATTTGTTTAAATATCCATAACTAAACATTTTTTTATTTTTCATCTATTTCTATTATCTATTATATTTTTTTTAATCTATTTTTCTATTATTTTTTATTTTTTCATCTATTTCTTTTGATAGTTCTGGTACAAATATATTGTGTTCATTATTTTGTAAATTAGTGTCAACAATTATTAAATTTCATTTTTTGGTATAGAAAATTTGCATACTCATATATCCTACTTTTATCAACTTTTTTTCTTAACAATTTAATTTTAAATTGTATAAATTTATCATGGTGTTTTTCCTTACATTTAATGACAATTATAAATTTATTAACTTACTATTCTGTTTCAAATATTCCAGTTTATGAAATTAACAATTTTTAAGTGAATTTTTAAACTTCATATATTTTTTTCTTTTTAAATATGTAGCCTTTTTATTTAGTTTAATATTGTTTTTGTACCAAATTTGTATTAATAATTTGAAATTTTATATAATTTGACGTATGGAATGTACATATAAATAATATTACAATCTCCACAAGTTATCAGTTTTAATAAAAAAAGCATTAAACCCATTTTAAAAACTTGACATAAAACTAAGAGGTAAAAATTAGTAAAAGCCAACAAATTATATTGTTTTAAGATAAAAAAAAGAATCTACATAAGCTGGTTATGTATATTACTACACAGACTAAACTGATGAAGTACATGAGTTGGCATTCAAATATTACAAAGAAATATTACATTATATACAATATGAATATTAATATTTGCTGAAGATATTTCAGAAAGATAAAAACTATAAAGATAAAAAATTCTTTATTAAAATATAAACCAGGATTACCTTTGACGTTACAGTAGCTATTAACAACTAAGTATGAACCACTTTTTCTCCTTCAAATTGACAGAAACCTAGTGAGTGTCTTTTGTGCTAAGATGAATCGCCCTATGCATGTTTCATGAAAGTTACCCATTTTGGAATTAAAGGGACTCAAATATATGATCTAAACACAATGTTCCCTTCTGGAGAAGTTGGGCAAAAATACTTTTAAATGTTAACCTGATTTAACAGGATCAACCAGATCTCTTAAATTTTTTTGTAAATTTCAGAATAATTATTGCAATCTGAATAAAGACAGCTCAGTTTTAGAGATAGCTTTCACATTATCAGTGCTTGTAAATTTTTCCATTAGACAGAGCAAGTCAAAAGTACGGAAACCCCTCAGCAACTTTAACACCGTTCCAGATAGAATATGGTAACTTTAGTGTTGGTCAACTGCTTTACTTTTTGACAAGAAATAGAATTTCAACCCCTTCTTGGGGTTGGCCGAGGGGTTGTAACCCAAACACATTAAATAGTAACATCCTTTTTGTGATCATAATTTAAAGGTCTCTTTAAGACAAGAAAAATGGTATAAAAAAGTTGGTACAATGTCTGAGCCCAAAATGATAAAATTGGATTTTGAAAATAATTACACTGATAATTTAAGGGACTGTTATCACAAATAAATAAATTTATAAAAATTTTGTTAAATGGATATTATTGAACAAATTTATTTTAAAAAACTTATTAATTAAGCAAAACATTTGCTTATTTTACATTTCAGTTTAATAAATGTTTGAATTGTCCTCCTTCTGTTGTTTGACAGTGTGCCAGTCGGTTGTAAAAGAATGATATTGCATAACTCAATGATTCCCTAGTGTTACTTTGTGCTGATTCTTGAATTCTATTTTGTAAATCATTGATATATTGGGGCTTCTTTTCATAAACAATACTTTTTAAATGCCCTCACAGAAAGTAATCCATTGGTGACAAGTCAGATGATTTTGCTCGCCATTCTACTTGATCACACTGGCTAATCCATATTCTAGGAAAAAATGTATTTAAAATTTCATGTACCTGAAGACCAAAATGAGGCCAGACACCATCTTGTTGAAAACAAATATTTTGAAAGTTGGGCCCAACAATCTTTTAAATGTTTGGAACGATATAATCAAGAAGCAAAAGCTCATATTTCACTGCCTTTAAATTTCCATCAATAAATATAGACCCCATAAATCATCCACCAACAATACCTGCCCATACATTTACCTTGACTGGATACTCTGTATGTGCCTCACAATATCAGTGTGGATTAATATTAGCCTAGTATATACAATTATGGCGATTTACATTGCCATTTAAAAAAAATGTGGCTTAATCACTAAAAACTACATTGTTTAACAGATTAGAATCTGCACAAATATTGTTCATAATGATTTTGTGGAACTCAATTCTACAATTGTAGTCATTTTCATTAAGTTCTTGCACCAGACAAATTTTGAAGGGTTTGAAATTTTCACTTATTCATGTTCAAATCACTGAACTTTGGCTAATATCATATTCTCGTACTGCTCTTCGAGTCAAATAATGAGGATTCTTGTAAATTCTTGCATAATCTCTAACCGATTGGTTATTTGTTGCAGATTTAGGCTTCCCTGGTTTTCCCCTATATTAATGCTCCTTGTTTCTTTAAATCGTTTGATGGTTTTGACAGCGTACCTTTGAAAATAGGGTTACAATTATTAAATTTTGCATTGAAGAATTCACAGATTTCATTATATCACCAAAGACTCTCATCATTAAAAGTGTGACCTCTCCTGTTCGCTAAGTGACATGAAGCAATGTTAGCAAGTAGTATAAAAAAAATTAATTCAATAAAAGACAGTTACAAAAAAAGGTAAAAAAGATGCAAAAAAACAAAAGTGTCTTACAGATTTGTTAAAGGAAGACGAAATCAATTAGCCAACCGATCGCAATAAATTCTCAGAAGAAACTAATAGTGTAGAAATGAAACACCCTACATGGAATATTACACAACAAGGAAGGGTAAGCTTCATTTTTGCAAGAATGGTAAGAGACCGTCAATGATTAGTTGATCAGCAAGATTAAGTGACAATATTTTTATTTACTTACTCAATAAGTTAGAATAAAAACAATTTTTCATGTTAAAAAATAAAAACTTTCAATTTTCAAAAATTTAAATTTATCTTTTAAAATAAATTTTAATTTAATTCAGTCTAATTTATTTTTATGTAATTTTATTATTTAATAAACTTTTAAAATTTAAACTTTATCCCATTGCCAGTTTGAGTACAGACATCATACTAACTTTTTATTTATATTATTTATCTTGTCTTAAAGAAATCGTTAAAATGATTTATCACGCAAAGGGTGTACCATTTAAAATATTAGAGTTACAACTCCTGGGCCACCCTACAAGAATGGGTTAAAATTCTATTTCTCATCACAAGGTAAGTAGTTGGCTGATACCTTAACCTGAAAATTACAGTATTCTATTTGGAATGATTTTAAAATTGTTGAGGGGTTTCCGTACTTTTGACTCGCTGTATATTTCAATGAAGCATGATCAAAAATGCTAATGCAAAATTTCAGTTTTCATTTTCACTTCAGTTTAAATAATCTACAATAATCCATCATTTTTTTTAGAGAAAAGCTGTTCGAACTTTCAACAAACAAAATAATATAATACCTTAAGATTGCAAAACTGCAATCTTATGGTAGGTAGCCCATTGTTAACATAATCTTTACTTTCAATGAATTGCAGAATATGATACAAATAATACCATTTACTAGTGTCCACAAGAGTTAGGCTTTTAACTTCATATTTTATAAGGTACAGTTTAATAAATATTCACTTTTCAATTATGCTTCAAAAAAAAGTCCTGGAAGAGTACCCATCACAAAATTTTAATTTCCTTCTTTCTTTCATTTTCAAAAATTATTTTTTTTCTTTCTGCAAGTTATGAAAGATAGTAATATCAATCTTCTTTTTAAAGAATACTAAATTCTATCAAAATAAAAATTGCATCACTAAAAATATTTATACATTTTATTTTCAACCAAAATAAAAGGTTTTTTTAATATGCCTGTATTTACGATACTAACAACAGGTCAAACCCCTTTTCTTTTCTTTCCTTTTTCTGTTTAGCCTCCGGTAACTACAGTTTTTAGATAATACTTCAGAGGATGAATGAGGATGATATGTATAAGTGTAAATGAAGTGTAGTCTTGTACATTCTCAGTTCGACCATTCCTGAGATGTGTGGTTAATTGAAACCCAACCACCAAAGAACACCGGTATCCACGATCTAGTATTCAAATCCGTGTAAAAATAACTGGCTTTACTAGGACTTGAACGCTGGAACTCTCGACTTCCAAATCAGCTGATTTGGGAAGACGCGTTCACCACTAGACCGACCCGGTGGGTTAGGTCAAACCCCTTGCCATACAATAAAGTCACTATAATTAAAAATACACGATTATGTGATTTTCCATAATTCACATAATGATAATTTCTAGCTATTTGGATGGAGCTGCTTTTCTTGAAATTTAAGCTTTCCTAGTATCCTGCATCATATTGCTAAAAGAAAATTACTTCATTAAATGTTTTAATTCAATTACAGATTTTTAAAAAATAAATAAATACCATAATATGGCTATAACCATGGTATCCTATTTTTGTTAAAGAATAACATGGCTAAAACCATGCTATGCTATTTTTAGGGAGAATTCATGATTGAATATAAATTATCTATAAAATATTAATGATAGAATATGTAACTTATCAAAATTATATTTTATTTCATAAATATTGATATTATATATTTGAATATTTATATAGACTGAATGTTAATACTGTTTAATGAAAAAAATCACGCAATTGACAATGGCATTTCCAACACATAAGAACGACTGCTATAGGCAGCTAACAAGAATCTTAACTATTCAGCAAATTATGTGACAATAACTAATGAAGTGAAGTCAGTGGGTTACTTTCCCATTGGATGTCATTCTCAACATAATAGTAAGATTCCACAATCAATCACTACTCATTTTATCTTTATATTTACATCTCCTACTCTATTTTTAATTAAGACAAAGCAAGCAACTCCATGCCAAGCATCTAATCACAACCTTATTCCCTCAAGGTAACAAATGTAAAAGATAAAATGTCCTTTAAGATGAGTATGAGTGTTATGACCAGCTATAACAGCAGGAAGAATTCTACCATTAGTACAATCAATTTTATGAAAAAAAGACACAATTTTAATTTTTTAGAAACACTGCATTAATATCAATTTTTACTCCCATTAAGAATATTTAACAAGATTTAACAATGACAATTAGATGATGGTATATCTTCTGTTATAATACAATTTATAATAATGTAAACACAAAAATAAAATAAAAAAAGCTGTTATAATTAGAAATCAAGTTACTCGTATTAGTTATCAAATAAAATAACCCCATAATGTATTTTATTTCAATCAAATAAACAAACTTTTTATGACCATCAACTCTAACAGAAATTGTCGATTAAACTACATTCATTTTTGCACTCTAAAACTGCTGGTTGCTATATTAAGGTAGAAAGTACACAAGTACTAAAATTAGTAATTTAAGAGAAAATGGTTCTAACATATGGCATCTAACACTTCAGATCTACTAACATTTCAGGTTACAATTCTTTCAGATTTCCATTAGTATCTAAACTATTAAGAGTGATGTGTTTGGGTTATCAACTTGACCAAGACCTAAATATTGAACTGAGTTCAATGATTTGAATTTCATATAACTGAATGGAAAGTTGTAACCAGATCAATCAATCACTCAAGAAAGTAATCTGTTAAACTGTATAACACATAGTGTAGGTTAAATATAGATGCAAAATTTAAACATCTCAATTGTAACATACAATTAATTAATTTTTCATATTTATAAGATAAATTTTATAGTAGCAGTTTAGAATACAAGTTAGAATTGCAATCGCATTATATTCTATAGATGGACCAATTCATTGAATTAAATTAAAATTGAGTAAAATCTCCAATACGTTGTATGAATTCATTATTTTATATATGTAGACACATACAAATATAGTACTTACCAGCGATGTAGAATTGTCTTCAGCAAGGTCTGTGGCATTGCTAGTTGATGGAGCATAGCAGTACAATGGAGAGTCTTCAGAACCATTCGACACGTTACCAGGTCGGGGAGGCGGTAATTTAACCATAGCAACCATTGCAATATTGATGTCAGTTCTCATCATGAAGCTCACAAGAAACCCTGAGAATGATAGTATGTAGAGGACAACACGAGCTGGAACCAAATCTGAAAAAATATCAGTCATATATATTAGTTTTTTTTTTTTTTAACATCATGTCCAGAACTGAATCTAATATATTTAAGCTCAGACTTGATTGATATCGCTAATCATGCTTTATTATTAGTTGCTAAAAAACTAAAATCAGATATTGAATATTTTGATTTATTTCAACTGTTAATTCCTTTACAGAATTCTGAATAAGTTAGAAGCGTTTCACCTATCTGTCACAAAAAAAATCTCCACACAAGCATTCAGCAATAGTTAGTAACAAGTCATAAAGAAAGTTACATCAGAAAATTTAGAAGTCATCCCTAAGGTTTACCTAAACCACTTTTTACATCGTTTAAATTTCCCAAACCTCAAATTTCTTAACTGTACCAACTTGCAAACTTTTATTTTAATACTTTTATTTTAACGACAAAAAATTACTTCACAAAAAATGTACTATTTTATTTTCATTTATTTTTAATCTTTTGTATAATTATGGTGATTTTAATTACAATATTGCACACATTATGGCATAATTATTAAATCAGATGATAACACAAGAATTTATTAGTAAGATGAGGTTAATAACATTGAAATATTTATAATATCTTCATGAAGTAAAAGTCTGATATCTTGCTGTTGCTGTGAACTACAATACATCAAGTAAGTCAAAAGATTCTGCAAATAATTTTTTTTTTAATACAGTCATTATTTATTTTCCTTACAAAAAAAAAGTATGAATACTCTTCAAAAAACGAAAAAGGTGCATTACAATGTCTGGAATGCAATATACCTACACACACCAACTCCCATGGAATTGTGTAAATCTCAATAGTAAGCCTTCTTATCAATAAATAAACCTCTCTTTACATATGTGGATGTTAATAACTTAGAAATAATTTTACTGTTCACATGTGTTTTGTTTTTTATTGTGAAAAGAGATGTTAAAGTAGAATTATATCATTAGTGTTTCTATGAGTTCCAAGTAATTCAAGTTTTCTAAACAAAATATGAAGATAAAAAAATGAAATTTATATACTGAAAAAATTAATTTCTTTTTGTACACAAAATAACATTATTTATTTTTGCATGTAAAACAACCACTTATTTTTAAAAATGTACAGATGATCAGTTACAACACATTTTTTTCAACAGAAAATATTACGATGAATGAAATTGTTAGTATGCTAATAACAAGAAATAAAATGGCTGCTGCACATGGCATCTGCATACTTTTGAGAGAGACTTTTAACACACTATCACTAAAGAAAATGAAAAAAATAAGTGAAATAAAAAACTATAGATAAAATTAATCATGCCACTTACTAATCTACACCAGAAAAAAAATTCATGCAGGGGTGTGCAGAAATGAGTAGCATATTTATTTAACACAAAACTGAATAATCTAGAAGAATACGGATTTCAAATAACTGACTGCAGGTTTTTTAATTCAGACAAGGAACCACTATATTATTTACCCAGTATCTCATTCATGTTATTTTCATTAATAAAATACATGCGTATTTAATGCCTAAGGTCTTAATAACTTTTAAGAAAAAGAATGAGGAAATGAGAAGCTGTAGACTTAAGTGTACATACTCTATTCACTACAGGACTGAGTAGGCCTAATATGACAAAGCTGACTATTATAACAAAGAAACATGTGTATATTTCTAACAAATACAACAAAAATTAGAAATTCACTTATTTTTATACTAGAAGAAAAATGTGTGCTGCATTGATGCATTTAGTCAGCAAAAAACTATAAAAACTCACTCTAATTCAACACCATGCTAATGTACTATGTCTTATAGTATTACAAAAAAAAAATCTTGTGGAAAATCTCTATTTTTGTTATTTGAATAAGTCATCTCTTGTCTTTTACACACTCTCTCCTGTCCACTACCTAGGTTGATTCCCCTCTCTTCTGATCACGCCATTTTTCTTTCTGCAATCTAGTTCTGTCTTTCACGTTGTACGGATGCATAATGGCTGGTCCTCCAGGCTGGGGACTAGCTAGCAATTCTCTCTCTCTCGTTTAATGTGTTAATACTCTCGTCGTCTTCGTGCCTTCATAAACGTTGTGGTATTTTTCAGTCGTCTATTCTTTTGCTCTACTCGTCAGTGTTTTGTGAATTCTACAGATTTCTATGTTTCGTTTTGCCTCGTTTCTTTGTTAAGTTAATTTTCAAGTTCAGTAGATAAACTCTAGTAATGAAAGTGGTACCGTTACTACAAAACAGCCAATTTCATCGATGCAGATTCTCTCCAAACTCGTTGCTACAAATTTGAGGTGCTATCCATTATTCAATTTCTATTCACAAATAGAAAATTAATCAAAAATACCTCTGTTATTTTTGATTCCCCATTGTAGCCTACACCAAGGATAAACTGTATGTATATATGTGTAATTTAATTTCACGAGCTCATCGTTTACAAATATTTATGTGTGATTACGGCAAGTTCAAATTATTCATTATTTTCTATATTTAACAGTTATGTCATTAGTAAAATTAGTGAAATACACAACTAATTGTACTTTATGAATTTGAAATTCAAGATTGCCTTATACAACCATTTCTTCATTCAAGTATGGTCATGCAAGATGGCTTAGATATAGGTTATGTTATTATTTCTCGTGTAACACCTTCTATGTGCTACCAATGCAACTATTGTTATTATCAAAGCGACTTGTAATTTAAATACTACTTCAGAAGAACTTATAAAAAATATGTATGACACAAACATTATTGAACATGAATGTGCTGGTTAATAACATTCTTTATACATTTTAGCAACTTTCAAAAATGTTTTCTATTGTATTTCATTGACTCTTGTAACTGCACAACCTCTTGATTTCATTTGGATGATAACAATTTCTTTGAGACAATTATACTCATTTGACAATAATTATTTATAATTTTGTTTTCTCTGTTTATTTTTAAGTACCAAAATTTGTAATTCAAACTTCTTATATTTTACATAATTTGAATGTGTTAGATTCTTGCTGTTGTTAATAATTTTAATCAATGTTAATTATTGTTTTGCTCAATCAAGTATTATATTATTTTTACAAATTAGAAAAAAGAAGTCATTAACATGAGAATGGCTAAGAAACTTAATATTTTCAAGAAAGCTTGCTTATTAAATTGTGTTTTTGTGCACGCATGCATGTGTGTGTAAGCAGTTCACATATCTGTTTGCAAATTTTGTTGCAAATCTGTATGCAGCTTTAGAATACTTAAATATGACATTTTTGTTCACAATGAGACTAATTTCTACTAATAGTAGATAATAATTATGTTCATAAATAATATTGGTATAATGATAAATTTATTTCTAGTACACTAATTAATCACTTTGTTAAAAAAAAATGTATATAAAATATAAAAGTTCTACAACAATCTCCATGTTAACTCATCCAATACAAGAGGTACAAACATTAAACCACACTACCTTCATCATCATACTATCTCTTTTTCACAAGTTCTGAGCTTCCTTCATGTCATTTGTAAATGCTTCCATCACAAAAAAAGATAACGTTTCAATAAAAAACATAAGACACAAATGATCTAGAATGTTTCAAATATGATTTTTTTTTCATTGCAGGTATGAAGATTAATTTTTAAAAAAATTGTTGAAAAAAACAATTTTTTAGATTATTAGTTTTAAAGATTATTAATATTTTACTCAAGAAAAATGTAAGATATTAACACAGTAAACATTGATGAGATTTAATGGACACTTTCAACTGCACTAGAAGTAAACACACTTTAAGACAAGTGTCCCAGAATCAGCGAGACAAAAATTAAAGAAGGAATATCTTTTGGACCACAACTAATGAAGAATTTAAATTCTGAGAGGGATCTGAATTAGTCTGAAAATGCAGCATGTTATCATTTCAAAATATTGTTAAATCCCTCTTGGACAAAAAGGCTGACAACTATATAGAATTGGTGAGTGAACTTCTTGAAAATTATTAAAATAATACTGTGATGCACTATAAATATGTATGCTGCATTCAAATTTGCACTTTTTTCCACCATACCTTAGTGATGTAAGTGATGAGCATGGTTAATGCTTTCACCAGGAATGCTGGAAACATGTTACCAAAGAAAACAGACCCCTAATATGCTTGCTGATTACTGCTGGAGAAGAGACAATCTAGCGGCTGAATGCGAGACAAAATGAAAGAAGAGCAGGTATTAAGAAGTAATATCATAGGCTATATTAAATAGTTTAAAAATCAGGTTTTCTTTAAATCCGTGTTACTAAAAAAATCTATCTTCATTTTAATTTTGCTTTGAAGATTTATCAAAAAATACGATAAAATCAGTGCAAAAAATACTATAAAATACCTTATTGAATAAATGTAACAAAAAAAAAAAAGTCTAGTCCCGTGGTTATTAGTAGTTTACACTTTCATAAAAAAAATTATGTAAATAATAAATATTTTATTACGAGCAATATTATGCAAAAATACAACATTTTTTTTAACAAATGTTAATCATTATTCATATAATCTTAGCTGATTACAGAACAATGAAATTATCTTCAATGCATAAATGACAATTATTAAATACTATCATTGAAGGATATGAATTTCACTATTGTTTGGTAATAATATTAAGTTCATAAACTGATGTCACTTCCTGAATAAACGCAACTAATCAACTGACTGCAAATAGGAATTCTAGAACTGTAAATTGCATGCATTAGTGATACACACACAAATCGAAATGAAATTACTTTTTCTAATTCCATATCACGTGCTAAACTACAGAATGGTTACTCTCAAGATTACTTATTAAAAAAATAATAAAAACAAATGAAAAAAAAATTAGGGGATGTTTGAGTTACTTTATATGTGCAGTTTTTTATTTTAATCCTGGTTATCTTAACCGACAATATCCAAAAATAATAAATTTTGAGGATAAATAAGATATTTTGCTAATCCTACCTGAAACCAACAAGTATATTTTAATTCAAATGAAAATAAAGTTACATTAGACCAACTGCACAATATATTTGTGTAACACAAATATTGGAGTTTAAAAAATTTCACACTGTTTAATAACCATATCCCACAGCATTCCACAAAGTTCACAAACTTTATTGACAGTAAATACTTACCGAACGATTTTACTGAAATTTCACAAAGACACCAAACCAAAGCAATCACAAAAAAACATACCTTATAATATCAACCAGTTTGTTGCAAACAACAAAGTAGCCACTATTTAAATAAAAACTTCAGCTGTTAACAGGGTAGGAAAACTATTTTACATCGATTGAATCACCTACAATTATTAATTCAGTTAACTGAAATTATTTACTATTTATACGCTGAAATGTTTATAAAAAGGGAGAAAAAGAAAGATAAGGGTGACCAACTCTAACTACTACACAACTACAAATGATAGCAACTTTTTTTTCTCTAATGAATGAACAGCCCAGATAGGGTTTGAAAATTAGGCGAATAACCGTACTGTCACACGAAAACAGAGAAAAGAAGTGAAAAACCACCAACAGAAAAAAAATAGAAGCAGGAGCCTAAAAAATAAATTAAAATTTAGACAGAAGCCTAATATATTAGAATAGTCCATTAATTTCGGTCTCTTGATTAAAAAAAATAATAATACCATATGTACTAGTCTGAATCTTTATCATAAACGTAAATAATCAAGAATGTGATCAACCGTTATCTGGCGCCGCGGCAGCTCCCGAAATACATCAAAGCATCAACAAATTTCAAAGAATCTATATGTTATCTGTTTTAACTGTTGAGCATTCGTTTAAGGTCGACAGCAAACAAACTTCTTCACGGTGACTTCTCGTACTGAGGATTTTCACATAAATGAAAAATCACCATCTTTAATGAGAAAAAGCTGTCTCGAAACGGCCAATTCCTTATTCTGTTGCACTATTTACGCGTTTTCCGACCGGCGTTTCACGAAGCATGTATAATAATAAAAATGGATCAAATGCTCCACGAATATCAGTCGAATATAAGCTTCCGCGACGGCTGCATCGGCTAGTTCGTTCATCGGTTCGTACGCGGCTAGGTATCCAACAGAAGTTGATCGGTTTATCGGAATTGTTGAACAGAGATTGATGCAAGCTGTCCGAAAATCCGGAATGGAATCTACGTGAGGTGTCACCCAAACCTCTAATAGCTCTGCTGCTGAACTCATTTTTATTTACACTCTTCGTTCACAATCATTTTAACGTATCGTATTATCCAGGACCGTGAGAAACACTCCAACAAATTGTAGATTCACGCCTGGCTGAATTTAGATGATAACGACATAATGTTCTTTTTGATAACAAGAACAAATACACAAAATTTTACAATTTGTTCTATTTCATGAATTTATCCATATTAGCACATAGTTTGTTATATAGTATTGTAAATGTAATACATTTATTTTATTAAGGTAAATTAATCATATAGATAATTAAAATAAAATATGTGAAATTAAGTAAATTTATTAAAAAAAAATTATATTTATTAAATGTAGAATGAAAGAAAATGTTAAGAGACTAATATTAATAAATTAAAAAAGAAAAAAAATATATATATATAAAAGGAAATTAATAAGCTGAAGCGACTCCACTGCTGAAATCTGTGGGATAAGAAAATAAATTCATTTTAACACGCTTACATTATCATGATGCACATACTCCCTGCCTATTAACGGAAAGGATCAAAATGTGCATAAATTAAAAAAAAATCATAATTTAGAAATTCCATTGCAAAAGTTTAGTTTAATTAAATAAATTTGCATCTATTATTAGATAAGTGAAGATTACAACTTTACATAAAACACAAAATTTAAGCGCAAAATGTACCAAAAGTAATATTTAAAAATGTAACTCTCACTTTTTAATTAACAAATTTAAAACGTTAGTTTGATTTAGTAACGATTTTTTCGTAAAAACAATGCCATACCTTTGTTCGCTGTTCACTTCCACATTGTATTTTCCCAGAAATATGATATGAAGAAGATATGATATATTCTTATATTACTTTGTTAGGACCCGTTGAATTCGATGATCTAGGTATGCATTTCCTTGAATTTACACAAATTTAATAAAGCTACTATTCTTCGATTCTTTTAATTACAATCTGCTTTAAGTAAATTTATTTCTATACCAGAAGGGATTGATCAATCCCCGTAAGATATTGTATTACGAGTATAGATTTCAGGTCATTGTAAAAGCTTGCATGTACATGTAAAATCCAAGTACTTGTCATGTTTTTTATAAGCGCATGTAAAATGTTTGCTTATTTAAGCAAACAAATACTTAATTGTACTACTTTATTGGAAACTGAATTTTTGAGATTCACCCACAAGTGAAACTTCACAAAAGAGCCCCTGTTTGAGGGCTTATTTTTACCGCATGTCAAATGAATTTCCATAAACATCATCGCCTTCCGATTGACCATTTAAGCGTAACTTAGGTAATAATTAAACAGTATAACAATAATAATTTGTGGTTTGCTTGAATACTTAGTAAATTTATAAAGATTTGAGCGATTCTAATATTACTTTATATAAAAAAAATACCGTAAATAAATTACTGCATAAATTATTCTGTTACAGGCCGATAAGACTTCCTTTCTCGTATACTTTAAGCGAGTTTATACAGCCTCGGATGCAAAATATAAAAGAAGTTTGAAAGGAAAAAGCATTAACTGTGAAGGCATTTCGCATAATTCACGTTAATATTTTCATACGGCTCAAACATATATGAAGCGTACGCGCACAATTATACCATTACAGTTATCTACCATTTTACAATTATATTGTCGCATGTTCGCGGCTCGATCAGGATATTGAGAGATTGACAATTGCAAATGTTCATATAATTACAATTTATTAGTTTAAAAACATAGTAATATAGGGCAAATCAACAACAACGACAATAAGAATAATAAACAACTCACAACAATAATCAAAATAATAACAATAATGTCAACAGTACTAATAATAATAATAATAGCAATCACAACCACAACAAATAATAATAGTAATAAACAATGATTACATACATAGCTGAATTTAAAGTAATTGTCACAATTTGTTTACAAGTAGTTAAATATTGAAAACTAGAATTCAGTCTCACTGGCAAAAGACGTTAGCATGACCGCTAATCTTAACACTTATAACAACTAGTCTTGAATTAACAACAATAGTACAGCAGATAATACAAATATATAGTTCTTTCACTGAAAATATATTTGCTGTTCACAAATAAAACTATCCTAAAAATTTATGAATGAAACATTATGAATGTACATAGTAATAATAACAGTAACTCACCGAACATTTCTTGTTTTCATGCACTGTCCACACTGGAATTACTTGTGACATCACCTTAATCGCGTCGAACTTGTACGCACTAGAAATTCACTTCTTTACTGACCTCCTCGCTTAGAACTGTCGCAGAACTGATTTCAGCTCGTCTTCCCTGTAGTATTTATACTCCTATCCTCTTGACCTGCAGGACTAGACCCCAGTTGAGCGTGAGAACGATCGACCGAGCCCTTCCATTTTCCCATGCATTTCTACTCTGGGTCCGGTAACTCTTCTTACGAAACAACATCTGTTTAGGTGTGTCAGCGGTTAGTATTACAAAGGACGATTGTTAAACGGACCTGTTAGCTTTAAAAAAAAGTTCCTTTTTAGCCCCTTTCTGGATTCCTCCCATTATTATACTTTTTACTACTTTCTTCTTGACACGAATCCGTTACTCAGGTCCGTTATACCGGTCTTGTTGCAATATGTTATTGCAATATGTAATTATATCTGCAATTCTACGGTGAGTTTATAATCTAAAATTATTTGTGATTTTTTTATCAGAACTACTTTATTTTCAAATTGGGCACGAAATGAACTGACAAGTCCATTACCCTCGTCACAGTCGATAGATTGTTATGTTTGGAAGCCTTTTGTTCATGTTGTGAGGTATCAAATTTTCATCGTTAAACATTACAGTAAATTCGCTGACCGAAGCTCCTGCACACCAATCATCATTAATATCATCACTATTTTGTTTTATACCCAGATTAGTTTTCTGTTAAGCTACGAAACTTTATTTTTCACTTCAAAATTGCCTTACAAGAGCTAAAAAAAAATCCTTTAACACTTTTCTATGCGGATTACCGTTATGGAATATACATAAAAAAATATTTTAACAATATACTCTATTAACTGCCAGAAAACCAATCTTACTTTCGTCCTTGTCCGATTTTGTTGTTTTAAACAAGGAATTTTCCAGCTATCAGCCATTTACCCAGTTAACAGCTGGGTAAAGAAGGAATTCGGAAAGAATTCTTTTTTTAATTAAAAACTTGATATATTCATTTGATAAGCTGAATAAGAAAATGTTGGTAGAATAAAAGTAACCAATTATTACAACGATAATGTAATATTTGATAAGAAAAGTTATTTTTAAATAATTATTTCATAAATGGTGCAGAAATGAAAAAAGTACTGTAGTAACAAATAACATAATTTACATGGTTTCCCTAGTAATCTGCTGCTTAAAAGAAAATGTACAGGCTGAACGTTTTCTCGCGTGAATTGATTAAACGAGTACCTAACAATAACCGGAATCTGTACGTGGCGCGCCATCAAATACAGTCGCTAATTCCGCCGTTAGGTATAGCAAGCTTACAGCATTCTTAGGCAGTCTCCCTGTAATGTTCGTTAGGTGTTCCGCATCAGGTTTTTTCTTGATTGTTAAAACTTATTTTAAGATTTTTCGAAGGAAAGTGATGTAATTAACAGCTCCGCCATACCAAAGGGGCGCGGAATCAGAGAGCAGAGGAAGGAAAAAAGAAAAAGCCAACATTTTTAAAAGTTCATTTTAATAAATGTCGTAAATAAATAATATTCTGAACAGCATAAATAATGCTAATAAAATCTTAAATATATACAAATATTTAAGTTAGATATACGTATTCTTTAAATACAATCAACTTTTAAAACAACGCGCTACGCGCGAGAAGCAAAAATATCACACGTATTTATCATAATCTGTTGTGCAGTAATATCAATCGTAACTGAAGGATTTAGAAATTGATTAGTACCGATAATAATTGGAGCACCAGACATAGCCTCCCACGAATAAATAATATAAGATTCTGACTATTACCCCGTTCAATTATCCTATTAATTTCAAAATCAATAGCAGGTTCAGGAACTGTCGTTATTCATACTTTGTGGCTACTTTCTTCGTAGTTTTCTTCAACCTAATTTTAAAAAAAAATCAACTAAAGGATTATGGTCTGAATAAACATCAGCGCCAGGGTGATGTTTATTCACCCTGGTGAATAAATACAGAACAGAGAACTGTTCTGTATTATGGTGTTGAAATGTGGACACTGAAAGGGCTCCGTAAAAAATTAGCCTTTGAGATTCTTCTATCGAAGGAGATCCTTCTATCGAAGGAGATGCAAGTGTGCCATTGGAAAAATAGGTCACGAATGCAGAGATCCTTCGCGAGATGAAAAAGAAGTTTCCAGAGAAGTTTTAGCACTGTGAAAACCAAAAAACTCCAGAATCTCGGGCACCTTATCAGATACAGAAGTTGACACCCCCTACTGCACGAAATGCTACAGGGAAAAATAACAAAAAAGAGAGGTGTCGGTAGGAGAATCTCCTGGCTAAAAAATCTCCGAAACTGGACCTGCAAGGTAGAGTTTTCCATACAGTAAAGAGTTTAAATTGATTATTATAACTTACAAAATAATCGATTAAATTTCGCTATATGGAAAATTACTTTTGTCAATATTAAACTTCGAGCAATAATCACCAAAGATTAATCAGGCCTTTGTTTCATAATCATCTTACTTAGTCAATCATTGGTACAACTCAAATATATTTGCAAATCTTCAGCACAAACACGTTGCATTCTATAGACTACAGAAAGACCTAAACTAATTAAAAGTTACATCTAGACAAAACAATCCAGAACTTTAAAAGTAGTTTACGCTTAACCGAATCAATAACATGGCTAAATTAAATGAAAATCCCAAGCCAACTCTTCTAGTCATTGTTTTTGTGGCATTAACAAACACCTTCATTAAGGTTGTTTGAAATATACCGATGTTCATTCTGTTCAAATTTACTAATCTACAAAGTACCACATTACTGGTAAGCAGATATACAAATATTGCTAGCCAAGTGCAGAGTAAACCGAACTTAAGATACTTTAGTTCTCTAGAAACGTCACTGAATTTCGAATCACTCCAAATCAATAAGAGGGTTACCAATTCTCCTCTCTATTTAAGATACTAGTACCAAGTCGTCACACGGTTTTGGGTACGGCAGATTTTCAGGTAATATCTCTTCTATTTTAAAAAATTTTGGTGTACAAGGTGCATTTTCACTGTGAAAACTCAAAAGAAAAGGAATCTATAGACGTGGTTGAATAGATAAGAAAGAAAAAACGCATTAAACCACCAGAAAAAAATGCATCGTTTATACACGTAAACTACAAGGAAAAACTATAAAACAAAATAAATTTAACTCCTCCCTCGTGATAAACTGATTTTAGCTACTTTTACACCTCACTTATTTTTATACTAGAAGAAAAATGTGTGCTGCATTGATGCATTTAGTCAGCAAAAAACTATAAAAACTCACTCTAATTCAACACCATGCTAATGTACTATGTCTTATAGTATTACAAAAAAAAAAAATCTCGTGGAAAATCTCTATTTTTGTTATTTGAATAAGTCATCTCTTGTCTTTTACACACTCTCTCCTGTCCACTACCTAGGTTGTTTCCCCTCTCTTCTGATCACGCCATTTTTCTTTCTGCATTCTAGTTCTGTCTTTCACGTTGTACGGATGCATAATGGCTGGTCGTCCAGGCTGGGGACTAGCTAGCAATTCTCTCTCTCTCGTTTAATGTGTTAATACTCTCGTCGTCTTCGTGCCTTCATAAACGTTGTGGTATTTTTCAGTCGTCATATTCTTTTGCTCTACTCGTCAGTGTTTTGTGAATTCTACAGATTTCTATGTTTCGTTTTGCCTCGTTTCTTTGTTAAGTTAATTTTCAAGTTCAGTAGATAACCTCTAGTAATGAAAGTGGTGCCGTTACTACAAAACAGGTTGTATAAGGCAATCTTGAAATTCAAGATTGCCTTATACAACCATTTCTTCATTCAAGTATGGTCATGCAAGATGGCTTAGATATAGGTTATGTTATTATTTCTCGTGTAACACCTTCTATGTGCTACCAATGCCAACTATTGTTATTATCAAAGCGACTTGTAATTTAAATACTACTTCAGAACTTATAAAAAATATGTATGACACAAACATTATTGAACATGAATGTGTTGGTTAATAACATTCTTTATACATTTTAGCAACTTTCAAAAATGTTTTCTATTGTATTTCATTGACTCTTGTAACTGCACAACCTCTTGATTTCATTTGGATGATAACAATTTCTTTGAGACAATTACACTCATTTGACAATAATTATTTGTAATTTTGTTTTCTTTGTTTATTTTTAAGTACCAAAATTTGTTATTCAAACTTCTTATATTTCACATAATTTGAATGTATTAGATTCTTGCTGTTGTTAATAATTTTAATCAATGTTAATTATTGTTTTGCTCAATCAAGTATTATATTATTTTTACAAATTAGAAAAAAGAAGTCATTAACATGAGAATGGCTAAGAAACTTAATATTTTCAAGAAAGCTTGATTATTAAATTGAACTCTATTTATATGATTACTTAATGAACTCTTTTTATATGATTACTTTTTTATACTGGAATATTATCGTGGCCTTTTTTCTACAACTAACTAGAATTACATGTTTTAATTATTTAATGTTAAGTATGATATGTTCATAATTCAGAAAAGGCCAGTGCCAATGATAAGAATTACTGTAGTTTATTTTTCTAAGTTAATGACATTTGTTCATTGCTAATTTTTCATTATTACAGAATATGTCAGTAATGTAACAGTTTTCCAGTTACACTATGTTTATTGATGTTATGTTTTCTAAGTATATAATTGTAAAAAAGGTGATTTATGTTCTTTTGTTTTTCAGGCTATGTTCAATTGTAGATTTTCAAAATGTTTATTTGAAAAATGTATATTTATGTATTTGTCATGTATTAGTATAACTGACATGTTGTTTCAGCTGATATTCCTTGCATAAATTTCTGTATAGAATTAAATTATGTTTATTCTATAATTTCATTTAATTTTTTAAGGTTATGATTTAAGAAAAGGTTAAGTTGTTTTTTCTCTAATTAAAGTCCAATTTCTTTTGGCAAATACTTGCTGTGTCAGTTTATTTTTGTTAATTTTACCCAACAAGGTCCATCCCAAAAAAACAGAGGAACGTTTCATTCAATTTATTACTTGAATAACAATGACTTGAAAACAATTCGGCTTTGTTCAGAAGCCTTCGAGAATTCAGCTTTTGTTTGTTTTCTGTAAAAAAAACAATGTTTAATTCAAATTTATAATAATCTTTTTTTTTACAAGATGTGTTCATACTATATAACAGACGTTTATATCGACAGTAAAATCCCCGAAAAAAAAATTGTTAACCATACAGAAATAAGTTTAAAAAAAATTCTCAACCAACATAAAAGATTGAATGAAATACGCAAAGGACACGAAACTATGAAACGTGTAATACTACAACGGTAAGGCGCAGTACATACATCGATGTATATTACTGTAAGGGGTAGTACGTATCGCACAAGAATGATACAAGCTTCACACACAGGCTAATATTAATACCACTGCATAATGTTACCATGAAATATGGGAAAATTAAGGTTTATTGTTTTTTTTTTAAATAAACCTTCTTTATATAACTTATATAAAATAAAACTTTTTTTTTTTAAATATAAAATATTAATTAAATTACGTAAATATGAAATGAGAAAAAAGTTATTTTTGTAAAATTTTCGTTTTAAGAAAACGTTTGTTCTGACTGGACCTTGGACTATTCATTTTAATTAAATGGAGTGTACTTTGTCGGTATATATGAGATTGGTTTGAGAACTAACCCTCTAACATGATATTTAGAAGACAGTTACCAGAAAATTTTTTAATTTGAAAAAATAAATTAAATTGCAGCTGAAAACATAACTTAAGAAGAAAAACTGCAAATTCCAAAATTAGTTTAACTCCTTTGTAGAATTTCATTCAGCACAGAAAAAAATCCTGTAAAGATGTTGAAAAAAGGATAAGAAAAAATCAGATTTTCTATAAAATATACGGAAGGATATCAGTCTTCTGTTAGGGTTTAGGTGCGGAACAGTTAAATCTAACAAAACTTGAAAATTCAAAAACTTCCGTTGCAATACATACGTTACCTCGTGTAATGTTTGATATAGGTAAATATATATTTACCTATCGAGCAAATTACTCGTAGGTATGAAAGAGTAAATGATTTATACCTCTTTCCATATCGGCAGTGTTTTGACAAAAGATGCAATTAGTATCTTCTCGCAAGGAGAATGACAACGCATGCGAAAACTGGAGCGGCAACAGTAAAAACACCTAATTTAAATTTATATTGGCCGTGTCACGTCTAACACTTACTACCGAGCAATCATGATTCAATAATGTTTTAATTTATTGGTGGAAGTGTAACTTAAATCCAGTGTATGTACAACAATTTTTTTTTCTTTCAATATTCTTCTCAATAACAGAATTTAAATAAATAACCAAACGAGAATGCATAAAACTAAACGTAACAGTAGGCTACCAGACTTACGTGCTACACAACCCCATTGCATTTAAAATCGCAAGCGTACGGGCACTCTTCAATATTTTTTAACAGTACGCGTCACGAAAGAGCCTACCTTTTAAGTTAACTTCTTTAAAGAAAATCTGTAGGAATTACAGTACATTACGCGTAAAAGCGTACCTATTTTATTTATTTTTTGGCTTTTGCCTGTTTTCCCGGTGGAGCAATGAAATTTCAACATTCCATAACTTTCGTAATATAAAAAAAAATGTATACATAAGTTTTTATTATTACTTACAAACACTTTTATTTATTTACGTTTTTTATTTTTTTTAGTGATTTTTTTGTTTTAATATAGCGGCACGTTTAAAAAAAAATTGTTGTTCGGCTCTCAATACGCAGAGTTAATTTTTGCAGCGAATTACATGTACTATCGTGATAAAAAAATATTTTAATCATATTATTAAATTAACAAGATGGAGAAAGATTTGTGACGGTAAGAATAATCTGAACTAAAACTACTGTGAATCACAACTGAAAGGGAAACCTAACAATTATAAAAGGCACAGAGGCTTGAAGTAAGAAAGCAGCGTAGATTATAGAACACGACATCGTCTTATCTTTGTTACGCTGTATCTTTTTGTAACAGAAGGTCGTGATTGCACGCAGTTTCACCGGAAATTATTCTTTCATTCACACACATTTTTTTTCCGCCCATTACTTGATATTATTAAACTATGTGTGTATCGCAAGTTTTTTTTTTTTTTTTTTAATACGGTTTAGTAAAAAATACATGTTTATCTTTACCGAGAACCGAAGTAGCAATTAAAAAAAAAATCCAGGAAAACTTCTCTTTATTACATACACAAAAGAAAAGAAATCTTAAATATAGTTAAAAATTAATTTTTGAATACCAACTCCTAACGACGTTATGGAATGGTTAAATTTCACACCGGGAAAAACAAGCAAAACACAGGATTCTTTTTAAAGTTAATTTTTCGTAATTTATACAGGGTCTCTTCCAATAAGTTTAAACTCAACGATCTCGCAAAAATGAACATGCTTTAATATAATAGGTTTAAATTTTCCAATAAATAGCAAAAATTTTAGACATTCCTTAAAAACAAGTTGCTCTTTTTTTACGCTTATCACAGTTAAAAAACGCATTTCTGCCTTATAATCTCGTTGCTGAACGTTTTCAAGGAAAATTGTTTTTTTGAAATATTATGCAGTAAAAACTTACTCCTGAATTTCAGATTTTCCATTAACCATAGTTGGTCAGCAATTTCCAAATTGCTTTTAACTGTGAAATTTATATTTTTATTCAAACCTTTCACCGAACATTTCGCAAACTCGATTACACAGAACTTCAAGGAAATTGTACTTTACATTTAGTAGAGGAAAAAACATTAGCAAAACAGGAATTCACAGTTGAAAGACGCAAACCACTCATAGATTTAAATGAAATTATTATTATTATATATATATATATATATATATATATATATAAATCTTTAAAATAAACTCGACAAAATTATATTTATCTAAGAAATTCCACGCGATAAGGAAAGGTATTATGAAAAAAATGATTTTTTACCATTTTGATAATTTTTAATTTAATTTTTCTTGAATTTTTAAATTTACACTTAAACTTCATTCAAAGGAAACAAAACATATCTTGTAAACAAAACATCTTATAAATAAAATTTTAAATAACAATATTCAGTTCCCTCGTACAATAAAATTATCAGATTCATACTAACATGTTTATTTTTAGGAATAACTTGTTCGTGGAAATACACTGTTAAATTATTACCCGAAGGCCTTCTAGTTACCATTAGTGATTTAGGCTGACACAGTTTCATATTCTCAAACTATAAAAGTAAATCAAAGATAAAAGATGTTAGTCGGTGTCAACCGACCATATAATTCTTCAGAAAAATTCTTTTACGCATATTATAAAAGACTAAATTAGTTCCAAACAATCTGTAAAAAGGTTTATTCTAACAACAAAACAATGAAGAAAAAACTTATCTTAATTGCTGTGCTGACCGAAGAAGGAAAAGCTTCAATTAGATTAATTAAAGAAGTCATTCAAGAGGGAGGAGTAGCCATATTTTTTAACAATAGTCAGTCATAAGGTAATAGCTCTCAAGATTGTTCAAGAAAGAATCAAACCCCTTTCTACAAATATTACGAGAATAGTTTCACCTACTTTAGCTTACGTTGAAACCAAAATATTTCTAATGTGCATGAATAAGTTCTAGCGCAGAAAAAAAAGTATTTCCACAATGTAAAAATAAAACCCGCAGTCTCAACTTGTAATTTTCACACGATAAAGAACCAGCAGTCAATCGGATTGAAAAGAAAAAATATGAATGCAGTGGCCAAAATGATTGCCTTTTCACTTATTGACAGGTGCACTGTTTGAAAAATGCTACTTTTATTTTCTCATTAATTTGTAAATCTTTAATTATATATTCACTTTAATTACTTATCATTTTGAAAAATTTAAATTGGTAAACAGAAAAAGATGGCTACTGAACAGTATTCTACTATAATTATTTAACCTTTTTTTTATGATAATTCTACTCGGCTTTATAAAAAAGAGCTATGTGACATGACTCTGTTATTATACATAAATATTTTAATAGAAACGACGTAAGCGAATCATTAGCTTTGATTGCTGGAGCAAACGATAGGAAAGGAATACACAAAATTGTAATCTACTGAAAAAAGGAATGTATGCGATAAACCATTTTTGCTATTTGTCGACTTTGCATACACCATTCTCTGTTATATTACATTAATAAAATTCTATGCTATTTTTTTTTATCGCAAAAGGACTTCGACCACGTTACATAAATCTTGTGCGCCAGAACCACATAGCCTGTGCGCTTAGACGAAGTAACCGGCTAAATCAACAAACAACCACAACATACACCTGATGACGTAAGACCTTGAAAACTGAAAGTTGATTCAAGTATACTCAAAAGAATTGATCTCCGCTTTCGTAATATTACGCATTACAGAACAGGGAATTTACAAGTTTTACGAATCTTGAAATATTTCTTTAAGGGCTCAGTAAAATTTGTAATGTCAAATTAGTTTTGCTAATTTTACGTGGATTAAAAAATACATCGACTTTACACGACACAAAGGTAATATAAAAAATAAATTTATGCAGGATACTTTCTCATTTTTAATGTAAGTTTGACTAAATACAAAGCACAAAGTTTCTATTTTAACCCTATTAAAAGGCTTTTAATTTCGTACATAAAGATCATAAAATAATTATACTGGCTATAGTTTATTATACCTCCTCTATGAATCATGAGACCTTGCCGTTGGTGAGGGGGCTTGAGTGCTCAGGGATACAGAGTAGCTGGACCGAAGGTGCAACCATATCGGAGAGGTATCTGTTGAGAGCCAGACTAAGGAATGATTCCTGAAAGAAGGCAGCAGCTCTTTCAGTAGTTGTT
The DNA here is from genome assembly GCF_047948215.1 of Lycorma delicatula. Taxonomy (NCBI): domain Eukaryota; kingdom Metazoa; phylum Arthropoda; class Insecta; order Hemiptera; family Fulgoridae; genus Lycorma; species Lycorma delicatula. Next base: position 256,839,609 of record NC_134455.1, read on the forward strand.
AGGGGCGGGAGTCACAATGACTTAAACGGCCGTATCAACATCACTCAGTCCTCTGAGTACTGCGCAGCTGAAAGCAATGGAAAACTACAGCTGCTTTTTTTCCAAGAAAATGTGGCTCTCTGCATTTTCACATAGCAATAATGGAGGCGCCTTCCTTGGTAAAATATTCCGGAGGTAAAATAGTCCCCCGTTCGGATCTCCGGGTGGGGACTACTAAGGAAGGGGTCACCAGAAAATTAAAAAATAACATTCTACGAGTCGGAGCGTGGAATGTTAGAAGCTTAAAAAAGGTTGGTAGGCTAGAAAATTTAAAAAGGGAAATGGATAGGGTGAATGTGGATATAGTAGGAATTAGTGAGGTTCGGTGGGAAGAGGAAGGCGACTTTTGGTCAGGTGATTTTAGAGTAATTAACTCAGCGTCAAATAATGGGCAGGCAGGAGTAGGTTTCGTGATGAACAAGAAGATAGGGAGGAGAGTGGAGTATTTCAAAACGCATAGCGATAGAATCATTGTAATAAGGATAAAATCAAAACCTAAACCGACAACGATTGTTAACGTTTATATGCCTACAAGCGCCCATGATGATGATGAGGTAGAGTGTGTATACGAAGAGATTGATGAAGCAATTAAACACGTAAAAGGAGATGAAAATTTAATAATAGTTGGAGATTGGAATGTAAGCATTGGAAAAGGCAAGGAAGGAAATATAGTGGGTGAATACGGGCTGGGCAGAAGGAATGAAAGAGGGGACCGACTTATAGAGTTTTGCACGAAGTATAATTTAGTAATTGCCAACACCCAATTTAAAAATCATAATAGAAGAATATACACTTGGAAAAAGCCAGGCGATACTGCAAGGTATCAGATAGATTATATCATGGTTAAGCAAAGATTTAGAAATCAACTCGTTGACTGCAAAACTTACCCTGGAGCAGACATTGATAGCGACCATAATTTGGTGATAATGAAATGTAGATTGGGGTTTAAAAACCTGAAGAAAAGGTGTCAGATGAATCGGTGGAATTTAGAGAAGCTTGAGGAAGAGGAGGTAAAGAAGATTTTTGAGGAGGACATCGCAAGAGGTCTGAGTAAAAAAGATAAGGTAGAAAATGTAGAAGAAGAATGGGAGAATGTTAAAAAGGAAATTCTTAAATCAGCAGAAGCAAACTTAGGCGGAATTAGGAGAACTGGTAGAAAACCTTGGGTTTCAGACGATATATTGCAGCTGATGGATGAACGTAGAAAATATAAGAATGCTAATGATGAAGAAAGTAAAAGGAACTATCGGCAATTAAGAAATGCTATAAATAGGAAGTGCAAACTGGCGAAAGAAGAGTGGATTAAAGAAAAGTGTTCAGAAGTGGAAAGAGAAATGAACATTGGTAAAATAGACGGAGCATACAGGAAAGTTAAGGAAAATTTTGGGGTACATAAATTAAAATCTAATAATGTGTTAAACAAAGATGGTACACCAATATATAATACGAAAGGTAAAGTCGATAGATGGGTGGAATATATTGAAGAGTTATACGGAGGAAATGAATTAGAAAATGGTTTTATAGAGGAAGAAGAGGAAGTTGAGGAGGATGAAATGGGAGAAACAATACTGAGATCTGAATTTAAGAGAGCATTAAAAGATTTAAATGGCAGAAAGTCTCCTGGAATAGACGGAATACCTGTAGAGTTACTGCGCAGTGCAGGTGAGGAAGCGATTGATAGATTATACAAACTGGTGTGTAATATTTATGAAAAAGGGGAATTTCCGTCAGACTTCAAAAAAAGTGTTATAGTTATGATACCAAAGAAAGCAGGGGCAGATAAATGTGAAGAATATAGAACAATTAGTTTAACTAGTCATGCATCAAAAATCTTAACTAGAATTTTATACAGAAGAATTGAGAGGAGAGTGGAAGAAGTGTTAGGAGAAGACCAATTTGCTTTCAGGAAAAGTATAGGGACAAGGGAAGCAATTTTAGGCCTCAGATTAATAGTAGAAGGAAGATTAAAGAAAAACAAACCAACATACTTGGCGTTTATAGACCTAGAAAAGGCTTTCGATAACGTAGATTGGAATAAAATGTTCAGCATTTTAAAAAAATTAGGGTTCAAATACAGAGATAGAAGAACAATTGCTAACATGTACAGGAACCAAACAGCAACAATAACAATTGAAGAACATAAGAAAGAAGCCCTAATAAGAAAGGGAGTCCGACAAGGATGTTCCCTATCTCCGTTACTTTTTAATCTTTACATGGAACTAGCAGTTAATGATGTTAAAGAACAATTTAGATTCGGAGTAACAGTACAAGGTGAAAAGATAAAGATGCTACGATTTGCTGATGATATAGTAATTCTAGCCGAGAGTAAAAAGGATTTAGAAGAAACAATGAACGGCATAGATGAAGTCCTATGCAAGAACTATCGCATGAAAATAAACAAGAACAAAACAAAAGTAATGAAATGTAGTAGAAATAACAAAGATGGACCGCTGAATGTGAAAATAGGAGGAGAAAAGATTATGGAGGTAGAAGAATTTTGTTATTTAGGAAGTAAAATTACTAAAGATGGACGAAGCAGGAGCGATATAAAATGCCGAATAGCACAAGCTAAACGAGCCTTCAGTAAGAAATATAATTTGTTAACATCAAAAATTAATTTAAATCTCAGGAAAAGATTTTTGAAAGTGTATGTTTGGAGTGTCGCTTTATATGGAAGTGAAACTTGGACAATCGGAGTATCTGAGAAGAAAAGATTAGAAGCTTTTGAAATGTGGTGCTATAGGAGAATGTTAAAAATCAGATGGGTGGATAAAGTGACAAATGAAGAGGTATTGCGGCAAATAGATGAAGAAAGAAGCATTTGGAAAAATATAGTTAAAAGAAGAGACAGACTTATAGGCCACATACTAAGGCATCCTGGAATAGTCGCTTTAATATTGGAAGGACAGGTAGAAGGGAAAAATTGTGTAGGCAGGCCACGTTTGGAGTATGTAAAACAAATTGTTGGGGATGTAGGATGTAGAGGGTATACTGAAATGAAACGACTAGCACTAGATAGGGAATCTTGGAGAGCTGCATCAAACCAGTCAAATGACTGAAGACAAAAAAAAAAAAAAAAAAGTTTATTATAATCGCAAAGCATTTTTCATGAAAAGCCTAAAGAGCGGAATGCAAAAATTCAAAAGTAACTAATTATGAAGTCTAATTCGTTTAAATAACAAATCCGCTATGTATTAAGGAAAACACTATATACATTTCGACTGTAAAGCTAACTTTGGCTCATCGGATTCAAATTAATCTCGTAATTTTAGTTTAGGAGTAATAACAACAAATCCTACCGTAAAAGATACCAGGATTTATCTCTTCTGTTTTTCCGTTGCTAAATAAATCAGAACTTCATAATGTCCTAACATGGGATCTGCATAAAATACTAAATCTTTTTCTCTCACTGAAAATATAAGAAAAATAAACGTCGCAGTTCTATCTCAAGTTTCTACCATTCAGCAAAACCAGGGCAACCAACACGTAAAATTTGCAAAATGAAACATTTTTCTATTATCGTGACTACGATTAGAAGTTAGTTATAATCTTTTATACATAAAATTTAAAATAAAAACAAAATAATTAATGAAAGTACTGTTTTATTAAGGATTTGAAAGAGAAAAGCCTCAAGAGGAAAACACCAAAAGATTTACAGACTATATCTTCCAGAAATTCATCGTTCCCGATTCAATTTCCACCTGACTTTGGGTTAACCTCGCTATAGTAACAGTAAAGACGACCAACAACTGACTACCTTAAAAGTCAAAAATTTAATAGACTTATTTAACAGAAAAGGAGATTCGACATAAATTTGGGTTTTTTTTGTCTTCAGTCATTTGACTGGTTTGATGCAGCTCTCCAAGATTCCCTATCTAGTGCTAGTCGTTTCATTTCAGTATACCCTCTACATTCTACCTCCCTAACAATTTGTTTTACATATTAATCATATAAAAAACATCTATGTTTCCGTTGGTTGGTTTATCCCAGCCAATGTTTGAAACTGAAAGGTAGTTGATGATTGCTCAAGTGATCATCCATTGATTGTCTATGAGATTCCTGGTGGCTTGAGTGAGCGCTACCGATGTAAAGTTCCGGTTCAGCAGGGTCGTTTCCTGCACAGGCGTGCGGACTGGAAAAAATTTGATTTTCTTTCGACCAGGCTCCGAGTTTTGGATCGGAGTCTGGATGACTTCGATTTGGAAGAAATGGCACTTGGTTTATCAACGGTTTTATTGATGCCGCTGAGTGTTCAATTCCCCGAAGTTCCGGTCGAGAGAGGATTGCATCACGGTGGAATAGAGAACTGTCAGGCATGAAGAGGACTGTTTCTCGTTTGCGGAGAGCTTATCAACGTGAGGGTAATCCGGAACGACGGGCAGTTCTTGTTGCTGAATACAGAAATCTGAGATCTCATTACTTTCAAAAAGTCCAAAGTGGGAGAAGGGATTCCTGGCGTTCCTTTGTTCATGAGCAAGGGAACAGGGATCCCGAGGCGTAGTACAAAGGGTCTTAAGATACAAACTGCGAAAGGACGTTCTTCTTTCTGCTCTCTCGACCAGGTTAGGTGTAATTTCGGATACTTCTGAAATTGTACACAAATAACTACACGATTTACTACCTGATAGGGAAGTTGAGGAGACCCCAAACCATCTGCGGGTGCGGCGAGATATCGCTCAGTTCCGTGGCGGTGCAGTGTCCTTAGTGACATTGCGGAGGAACGGACTGCTGCGTTTGCGGCCAGGAGGAAATTACAGAGGGCCAATAGACGTGTTGACCGGATAGTCGAGGAACTCCTTCAGGATTACAGGCGTGCAAGAGGTGTTTTGAATGCGGCCATAAAGGAGGTCAAGGCGAAGGCCTGGCTAAGACTGCTGGCTGACCTCGACGTCAATCCAAGCAGTGAGGCATGTAAAATTGTTATGAGCAAATTTGGGAAACCTGTTGCCCCACTAAGTAGAGATGTTGCTCTCCATACAATTTCCGAGCTTTTTCCAGTAGCTGAGTGCCAAATAGTGCCAGTAGCTGAGAGACAAATTCGTGTGATCCATACTCACCGATTCACCATTGATGAGGTGCGAGGAGCCGCTTCGTGCTACATCCAGTAAAGAGCCCAGGGCCTGGACATGGTCCCGCAGTCCATTATTAGAACGCTACTCTCGCGGACTAGCGTCCTTGGGTAGGCCTTGACGCGTTAAACTGTGCGCTAAAAGATTGCTGTTTCCCTGCACAGTGGGAAGACACTGCTGGTCTTAATCCCTAAGAAAGCAGAAACAGAAGATGGTAGCGTTGCCTATCGTCCTATTTCGCTGTTAAACACGATTGGCAAGCTAATGGAACGGCTAATAGTCGACAGGCTTTGGAAGGAGATGGAGGAATCGGTCGGCCTCTCCCCCAATCAGTATGGTTTTGTTAGGGGGAGGTCGACTACGGATGGTATTAGGTGTGTACTCGATTAGGCGAAAGATCGAGCAGCGGGCACCCGGCGTCGACGGAGGATACCGTTATTGATACTCCTAGATGTCAGAAAGCCTTTGGAAGCATTACGTGGCCAGTGATCATAACTTCGTTGCGTGCACGCGGAATCAGTGGATATATATATCGAGTATTGTCAAATGCTATCTGCATGACAGGAAGGTGACGACTTGGATTGAGGATGGAGAGATCTCCTTTGATATGTTTGGTGGGGTTCCGCATGGGTCGGTCTTGGGCCCGCTCATGTGGAACCTTGCCTTCGACGGGCTGTTGCGTCTTGAATTTGATGGAGACGTCGAATTGGTTGCCTATGCCGACGACCTGACCCTACTGGTTGCCGGCTATACTGAAGCAAAGAGGTTGAGGATACGGTAAATGACGTTGTGCAAAATGTCAGTGAGTGGCTACATTTGAGAGGTCTTAGTTTGACCCTCATAAATCCAAGGCCGTCGCACTCGCTGGGAGGAGGCGAATACGAGAGATGAGACTAACTACTGGAGATATTGAGGTTGAGTAACTATTGGAGATATTGAGATTAACACGTGGGTGTTAATCGGGGTGCGCTAAATACCTCGGAGTGTGGATCGCGAAGAATCGACTCTTCAACACACATCTGATGAATATCCGAGCGTGCCGAATGTTGTTGCCAAGTTAGGTCAACTTATGGGAAGCCAGAAAGTACCGCGGGTGTCCAAGAAACGACTTATCCTGCAAATGGCTTTATCTGTAATTTTCTAAGCGGCCCCTGCTGAATGCATTTATCAGTAAAACTACCATTAGGCTGTCGTCTATTATGCGTCGGATTGCCATTAAAATTATTGGGCATGCAGGACTTTTCCCGTAATGCTGCTGAAGTGGTTTCGGTCATCCCTCCTGTTCTACTGGCTCAAATGCTGTACAGGATGTTTAACGGAATGCCTGAAGTTGAGGCTAAACAAATCCTTTTAGGAGATTGGTAGGAAGTTTGGAATGTTTCTCATATGGGAAATTGGACAAGACGCATTATACATAGCACTGATCTGTGGGTTCGGCGTGGCATAGGAGATATGGGATTCTACCTCTCCCAACTTCTAACCGGGTATGGCGAGTTTGAGGGGTACTTGTGCCGGTTTGGTAAACACGCTACCTCTGTTTGTAGATACAGCGAATCACAGGACACACCAGAGCACACCATATAACACTATTGTAGGTGGGATGGTGTTCGACAGGTACTGAGTTTGACCTGGCTTACTCTAGGGAGGACTATGAGTTATATGCTTTCCATACGCAGGCCTGGGGAAATGTGGAGAAGCTAGCTTCTAGAATACTGAAAACAAAATCCCGTAACGGTTGGGACCTCGATCATGTGTAACTGCATGTGTTTAGTTAGGGAGGCAGCCTCGATCTGGAGAGGACGGTTCGCCGAGGTGGGTCGTTCTTGATGAGGGATCGGGGATCCCTTTGGTAGTTTTTGAATAATGACAACTGGAAGCTGGATAGCTTCATATAGGATCACTGCTAAAAAAACTACACAGGTAGTGGGGTACTCTAATGGGTTGCTTACTAATATAAAATAAAGACCCGACCGGCAGCCCGGCAGTATGTCTATGCCGGACATACTGCCGGTAGGTGGGAAGAAAGGAAACCCCTACGCTGTTCTATGCTTAATTGCGGGTCCAGCGTAGGAGAGTAAAGGAAAAAAGTTACTTCAATTGAATTGCAGGATGACTTCAATCATCGGTATGTGCTGCTCCGCGAGGGAAGCCATGAAGTTGGCAAGACGCTATGCAAGGGATGTTCCCAAGGCAGCGTGTTAGGTCCTTTATTATTGTGGCTGGTGGAGTTTGATTCTCTCCTGCGGCTGAGGTTACTCAGCTGGTGTTGCATCGTGGTTTATGCTGACGGTGGGCTCCTGCTGGTAGAAGGAAGCTCTGGGAGAGAAGCTGAACTCCGAGCCACTCAAGTTTGCATGATGCTTGAACTATGGGGTTATCAACACAAGATGACGTTTAGCCCGGAGAAGACCACGATAATGCTCCTCAAAGGTCGTTTGGGAGTGAGTCGGCGAGTCCATGTTTCGATGGCAGGCCAACGTACTAAATAAGTTCAGGTTCAAAAGTACCTTGGGGTATTTCTTCATAAGAAACTGCAATTTAAGAAGCACCTTCAACACATCGCGGAGAAGGCCTGCAATGCCTTGTTTGGTATTCGTCGTGTGGTTAATCCTGATAGAGGTCTTAATTTTAAGACCGTGAGCATCCTGTATAAGGCGTGTGCGAGGCTGTTATGACATGTGCGGTGCCTGTTTGGGCGGATAAGCTAAAATGTATATAAAAGTTATCGGAACATATTAATAAGGGCTCAACGCGTAATACTGTTAGCGATAATGGGTGGTTACCGTACTATTTCACGGGAGGCAGTCTTGGTGATTGCAGGCGTGAAACCGATAGACTTGATTGCGTCTGAGAAGCAGCAGCGGTATGTTGCTACGAAGTCCAGTGTGTGGACTTCGGAAGTTCGAGAAATTAAACAACATGGCAATGACTTGTGGCAGGCCAAATGGGTTGAGACAAGAGGGTGGTCGTTATACGCATGATCTCGTTCCAAATGTTGTTGGTTTGCGGGACGCCTATTGGGTACACTCTAATAAATATGTGACGCAATTTCTTTCCGGCCATGGTGCTTTTAGAAATTAGGCCTGGTAGATTCTGGGATTTGTCCTCAGTGTGAACAATTTGATGACACCTACCATGTTCTTTATGAGTGCTCGAAGTACGAGTTAATGCGCACGGAGACAATCTGTCGGCTTGATCTTATCGGCTCGGTGTTGGATCTTCGTGTAAACTGGAGGATTCAGGGCGAATGGGCAATAGTGGAGAGTTTTATAATGAACTTGGCAAAGGAAAGGATTGCTGAGGGGGTCTAGAGCCTGCTTAGATTTTTCCTGTATTCTGTTTTTGTTGATGTTTTGTTTTATAAATTATATTTTTGTTGTCGTTTTTGTCCTTTGTTTTGTTTCAATATTACTGTGTTGTTACTGTTCCGTGTAATATTTTTAAGTTTCGTGTTTGGTGTTGAACTTATTTTACCTTCTACGAGTAGGTAGTTCAGTTCCTTTGTTTAGGTAAGTCCTTTCAGTTTTACTTAAGACTCAGTAAGATGTGTTTTGTTTTGAGTTCATTAAATAGTAATACACCATTGGGAATGTCATCGTGGCATTCGCATCGGTGGCATCCTGTCGAGGAGGATTGGGATATGTCAAAAGTCGAGATTTCGAAGATGACCTCCGGTAAAGCCCATACGGTTCAGGAACGGAGGGGGTGGCGGGGGCTGTCTTCCTCTATGGAGGTCAGGTCAGGATAACCAAAATTTAATGGCATCAATGCCTCATATACAGATCATCCAACCACATTTCATCCAAATCGACCTATCCAGTCTGGAAAGATCGAGCCAAAAAACATACGAAGGCGGAAATATATAACCTCCCCGAATTGTTTAATGCAACTTGTGCTTTTTTGTTAGAGAGGGTGTCATTAAACGTCAAGAACTGCAAAAATCCCGACAAGAAAACTTTAACCCAATTAGCATAATTTTTCTTGTGTAGTATATTGTATAGCTACATTTTATAACCGTGTAGCCGGGAACGTAATATTCCGAAAATTTGAAAAAAGGAATTACCTGTATAGGCATAATAGAATAACAAATAACATGATGAAATGCGTACAATTCTCTGCTACATATACACATTTTTAAAGCAAAAAAATCTTGTAACGTTCTGTAAACCTCAGTTTTCTATGTTTGGTATTTTTATATAAATAATAAAGCGTCTTACTCCTGAGGATCCAACGGAACTGACTCTTCACGGATTGAAGGATAAAGATACTACTGTGTATTTGATATAAATCTGACTAGAAGAAAAAAGATATGTTGTGAAGGAATTAACTCCTTATATTGTGAAGATCAACATCGAACCCCACCGAACCGGGTGGATTGCTACGTTCACAATACACAAATAATAACTGTTTATAACACATCCTTCCTCTCTTTCTCGTAGTGATTTGTTGTTACACAATCCATAACACGCTCGGAATGTTATTAATAATTTAATAAAGAACACATTAATTTTTTTTATTAATTATTATTATTATTTATTAATGAATAAATGTATTGGGTTCAACGAACTCATGAGCTAATTATTTTCAAACGAGTTTGTGATTAATTAACTAATAAACATTTAATTTGTAAAACAAATATATTTTAAACGCACGACGTCATGTCCTCAAACTACAGTCATGTCAATACCAAAATAAAATCATTACAGTAATACATGGTGAAGCCCTTTCAGGTAGAATAAGATTTCACAGTCGAAGACTGCAGTATAATATACAAGACTGTTTCCGAGATGGGAGCGGTTTTTGATGTAAATATCGAGTTAATGACTGTTCTTAATGTGATGTCCTCTCTGAAACGACGGCGGTTATACCGAATTGAAGACAGAAGATTATTAAATATATTTTTGCAATCATCTGGTCCCAGTGAACTGAAGATGAGGATCGTTATCGAGTGTACAAAAAATAATTATCCAAATGGTGCTATTAAGTGAAGCTGCAGAATGGCTAACAGTAATTAAAACAAGGCTTTAGCTCGCAAAACTGAACACATGAACACATGGTCTTAGTTTATACGACTATACAAACATGTACTGTTAATTCACAGTTCAACAGCTAACGCAAGGACAGGACGATCAAGCTTCTCCAGTCCGCTAGGATCTGCACCATTCAGACTAACTACTAAATTTACACTCTCGTGCATGAACCTAACATGTCTTTGTACATAAAACAGACCTAATTTCATCCAAATAAAATTAACCTATCACTGTATTTTATTTCCAACTAATAAAATGTTACATATTTTCATTTAAATTTTGAATAACAGCGTATCTAATCCTGCTTTATTACCAAATTTATTTATTCTGTCAATAATTTTTTTTTTATCATTTCTTTTAAATGCAATTATTTTAAAATAAAAAAACGAACATATTTTAAATCTTTAAACTTTTCCATATCATTATTTCTTAAACAAAAAAACTGTTAACAGATCTTACCAAGCGTATATAATTTAGTTACAATATACTACAAAACAGATTTATATTTACCCCTGCCATTAAACATTTTAGAATAATTTTTTTTAACAAATACAATAACCAATTTTAGCTTAACATCCTGTTTTCTTTTTTTACTTTTCAGTTAAATAAATTTAAGAAATAATTATTACAAGTAGCTTTAAAAAATAATTTGTTAAATCTTTAACTTCCCTAGGATAATTTGCCAGTTTCCCCGGGGAAAGTGGCAAATTTTGCCAAAAATCTCCAGCAAAGTTGAATGAGCAGTCCTATCACCAACGAGGATCGTCGCAGCGATACTACATCGAGCCAAACTAGCTCGGTGTATAATTGTTAATAAAACAATTATTCTAAGAAAAAACTTATTTTTAAATTTAAAAAGTAAAAATGAATACTTAACTACAACTTCTTTTTATAAGGCATTTAATGTAACAACAACAAACTGTAACACGATTGTAAATCTGATATATACTCGTGCGTGCGTGCGTGCGCGTGCGCGCGCGCGTGTGTGTGTGTGTGTGTGTGTGTGTGATGAAAATCACGTGATGTCTGTGAGTTTGTCTCTTAAACGCAAAAACTACTATACCAACTGGGCTGAAATTAACATAGTTTTTACACCTGAAAAGAACACAGGAGCAGTGCCGTTACGAAATGTTTCAGTTTCATGATGGTCATCGTAATAATCCACCGGGTTGCTCTAGTGGTTAACGCGTCTTCCCAAATCAGCTGATTTGGAAGTCGAGAGTTACAGCGTTCAAGTCCTAGTAAAGCCAGATATTTTTACATGGATTTGAATACTAGATCGTGGATACCGGTGTTCTTTGGTGGTTGGGTTTCAATTAACCACACATCTCAGGAATGGTCGAACTGAGAATGTACAAGACTAACACTTCATTTACACTCATACATATCATACTCATTCATCCTCTGAAGAATTATCTAAACGGTAGTTACCGGAGGCTAAACAGGAAAAAGAAAGGTCATCATAATAATGGCTGCGATAACAACCTGATTTTGTTCCTCGCCGATATTCAACAATACTACTGCCAAACCGTTGATCAAATCGAATTTGGAGACCACATGCAGTATTTGAAATTAAATTTTCTACAAAAGAGTCTGTTTCTTTTTCAATATCTCTTTAGGTTAATTAGTTTTAACAATGGGTCGGTGTACGGCTCAACTAACACAGACACTGCTACTGTTACTGTGTGTGCGACGCGACTGGATGCATCTGCCTGTTATTACTTAACTACAAAAACATAAAATAAAAAATGACAAACGAAGTACGGTCACCTCCTCGTGGTGTTGTCGGGTAACGCTAAGAACGGTGCAAAATACTGTTTTACTAGTATGAAGGACGAGTAACGCCATCTACAACTACTACTTTTAAGCTGGGGGCTGAGTATTATGAAATCTACTTACTTCAGATCAATGTTTCGAGTCCTGTGCTGATTAAACTGTTGCTTGCAAGAAATTACTATACAATGATAGATGTTATAAACTGAACAAGCTTTAATTGTTATTTATCAGTATTATTCTCATAAACATGAGGATAATGAACACAGAGGGTGTCTGGTGGTGGCTAGACGGGAAGCGTGAACAAAGCGAGCCTTGAATGGCTAGTCTATATTAAATATATACACGCTTATGTGAAGCGCCCGTACTCTTCTCTAAGAACTAAAATTCCACGTTCTCTTTTCTGAAATTGCACTTATGAGAAGTGAAAAACGGGATATACTTATGTGTAATTTTCTATTATTATTGTTGAATTTCTTCAAACAATTTGAAACTATGAAGAATAATGTTGATAAGAACAAAGTTTAAAATAATATATAAACCTCAATCTTTTCTCATCCAATGATTCTGAAGATTTAACTATTCAGGAATATTATAATAGATATTATTTGGAAAAAAAATGATTAAATTAAAAGTGGCAAATAAGTAAGACTTGACCGCGCTTTAAAACAAAGATCTGATCCATAAATATGCAATTCTCTTATACGTAATTAATTAATTTACCGGTTTGATATCACGTTGTCGGTTACGTATAATTAAATTAAACAGAGTGTAAAATAGAAAACATTTAATGCTGTGCTGTAGAAAAGTAACACCTGAATTAATATTTAATAGTTTAAATTTATTACTTCAATTCGCAATACTTTTTCAAATAAATATACCGGCTTATCTAAACTAGTTTATCATTTTACAATAACCGGGATATGTATCAGTAATTAATTGTGTATGCTGTTTGAACTATTGAATAGAATGTTAAAAAGTGACAAAGTTGTTTAACAATAGCAGCTGTTTAATACAAGCAAATTAATCAAGTAAAACGTAATTTAAAAAATTCTATTACACGTTTTTCCCGGTTTCATTTCTAGGGAATTCAGTTGCTGAAAATCCATACGGAAAAACTGGTTTTATAATCTTTGTTCGTTAAATTTTATTTGAAAATCATATATCGCATTAACGACTTCACTATTTAAAAAAATTAAATTTTTTTCTAAAATAGCGATTTAAAAGTGGACAGAAATTTCAAATTTTCTGTAAATAGTATTTTAGTATGTGTATATTTGAACCTGTTATTACAATTTATCAATTAAATCCTGTTATTACGACTAATCACGATTAGTTTTTATAACATGAAGCCGTTTCCAAACTATTCCTACTCGTAAAACATAAACGCTAAGTTTAAAAAAGAAACCCAAGAACCGTACACGATGGAACTGCGCTTCTGGATTAGCGAAAGTCCGTACTAGTCATAAGTTATTGTTTGTCTCGGTTTTATTTACAATCACTATATTCGCCTTTTAACCTAATTAGCATTACATTGGATTATTTAGACGACATTTATAGTAGAACGCATATATTTATAGTACAATGCATAGGTCGCTTATTCTCACTGCAGCACGTTCACAGAGAATAAGGAGCGATCATTGCAATTGCAGGCTGATCTAATCAACGTACTTGTGCCGCTTGTTATGCATCTATATTTACATTACCATATATATACGACATGCGCAAAACTGGGCTAAAATAGAACATATTTCTAATAATAATAATAATAATAATAATAATAATAAAAGGTAAGCCCAACCACAGCCTTGTAAAATATTACTGCAAGTGCTGTAGACCAAGCGGCGGCCCCACTGAATCAATTAGGTGCGTGTACACTTAAAAAGCTGCATTTGCATAGTATCCGTTTACGTTACTTATGACCTCCGTGTTCTAAAAACTATAAAAAGTCCATTCATTTATATTACGTTTGTAACACAAAAGTCTTACATTTGTATCAACATCAGTGCTGTAGTAGTATCCTCAAATCGACATCCGTCAGTGTTTACTATAAGATATACTGACATCTGATCACGTTGCAAACTTGGTCGGGTGAATTTGTATTTATCCCGTACCATAAGAGCTTAATAAAATTACGAAAGAATAAAATTATAAATTTTAAGTAGACCCTTCTCCACGTATAAAAGCCCTCAAATTTTAGAAAACCTATTCTCATCTAACTAATTGTACGAAATATTTAGCTTTCAAATAAAAAAGGAGCGTTTTTCTTTAAAAAAAAAAACAATTAAATATTTTTAGACTTTCAACTACTCATTATTCACTAATCTAAGGTATCGTGTAAATATTTTCACTTTCGAATCAAATCGGTAAGAGCGTTCAATATAGCGACCATCACGTTACTTCACGTTCGTTCATGTTCCATAATCCGACACAGACGCAGTTTCTACGCAACTGATCGACTGACTTGTAAGTACAGAAATTATGTCGCTAGTGAGACAAAGTAGAACATTAAAAACAGAAAATGTTTCCTTAATGGGTAAAAACATTTTATAAAGATAAATTTTTACAACGATTTATTTCTAAACAATAATTTAAAGTAATGTTAAAAAACAGCACTTATTTTCACAATTAATTAATTACTCTATATTAAATTTTTTTATGCATTACATCTACGCTAAAAGAAGTTACAATAGTTTTTTCCGGTAAATACGCAATTGTTCATCTAGGACATTAGAAAAGACAGTGGAACGATGAATTAAATCTAGTTTTTTACGACCTAATGACGAAAAAAAATTAACGATTTAAACGTAACGTACTACTTACACCTATACGCCAAACTAAATTCAAATTATTCATGAAAATAAAATTATGTCTTGAAAGCCATAAAAATTATTGTCATTTACTCCAAATTAAGAATTTATTACTTCATAAAAATAATTCATTATTTCAGCGTCCCAAGTATCAAATCGGCAATAACAAAAACAATATTTTTATTAACTATCGTTAAATTGTTTTTATTCCCTTGATTATAACCGTTTATCTGTTAAATAAAACATAAAGATGCTCTATTCTTTGCGTGATATAAATTTTTGAAGTTTAAAAACTGAAATCGGGCAACTACGAGAGGTTATTAGACAGACTCTCAGCATACTTAAAAAAATATTTGTGAATTCCATTCGAGCTGTGATAAAGGCAATAAAAGTACTAATTTACTTTTGTTGTCCTTTAGTTTCCTTTCGATAAAAATTAGAGAAATAAAAAAAGAAATTGCACATGTTCACAGAAACATTATTAGTGAAAAGAGACCGTGAATTTTAATCTTTAATGTTATTACGAAGCGAAGTAATAAAGCTTCAAATCATCGGCAAATACACAGCGCGTCAAATCTAATACGACGAAATAAAGTGAATGTATTATGTACGAAAATATTAAAATCACTCTTATACTGAGATGTTAAAAAACTGAATTTTAATTATCTATGATAATAAAATGTGCTTTGAATACATGATTATTTTGACTTAAATTATTCACCTTCATATTTTTGTGCTCTTACATCAGATCTATTAATTACAACAACACCAAAATACAAATACGAATATTTTATTTATTTATTCAATACTATAAATAAAAAATACTACTTCATTTATATTTTTAATCAATTTCGTTACTGCTAACACCAAACCTCACATTATATCCGGAATATTTGGAGAACAAATATGAAGAATTTCAGTTCGTTGAAGGAAAAATCATAATAAAATAAGAATTGTTTTACATTCGTAGAAACCCTATTTATGAATTATATAAAAATGAGTTTCCACAGCGAGTGGAAAAAAATTAATTTTGACACCAAACTGTCTCAAGGAACATGCTTTATGTTGAGATACAGTTAACATTTTTGCTGTTGTCAATAATAAACATAAAAAGTATGTTTCTTCTTCTTCTTCATTTAGTAACATGTTTTAAATAGTTTATTGCAATTCCTTCATTAAATGTATTTTATTAAATACCTACATATTTATTATTCTGCATTATAATATTTTATCAGGAATAATTTGTCATTATACCAATCGAATTGCCACGGTTTCCTCACTCACACTCGAGCGGTCCTCTATACTACACAATATCTAATTCCATGTAGTGAGGCTATACTCAATCCACTTATAAAACACAATTGATTTCAGTCTATTACAGCGAACAGTATCGGAATTTTAAGGTTTAGCGAACTGATTTTGAGAACTCAATAAATCTAATCGAAGAAAGGTTTAATTTAACCTCTTATGTGAAACGGTGAATTGGACGGGTAATAAATACTTTTCTCCGAACGTTTCTATGTATAGACTGCACTGGCAAAAGCAATTTAAATACGATTTTGTTTACAAAATATTAATTGAACGCAAATTTAATAATCGTTTTAATTTGTACATGCATTTTTTTATACATATTAACAAAATGAACTGAGTATTATTTTTTATTTTATAAACAATCATACCCGATTTTAAAGGTTATTAGTTAAAAACCGGACAATAACTGAGAAACCGTAGATCAAATAACGCTCAAATCGGGCAAAGACAATGAAATAGATTACTATACGTTAAACATGTTTGCTGGCAAGATGAATAAAAAAAACTCAAGAAGGGCAATTTCTTTTATTATTTAAATTTTTTGCCTTTTTCTTTTAAACTAATTTCACAAATGAAATGAAATTGGGGAGTTTGAGAGAAAAACGATTGAGTTATGAAATGAAACATCCTCGATTTGTAATGTTATAATGAAGCTAGGGTCAAACACATAAAAAATAACATAACGAGAATATAATTGACGCGGTATATGTTTATCGGTAGGTTTTAAGCTTAGAAATTGGCTTCATAATAACAGTAAAAATCAAAGTTGACCATACATTACTTACAATCACTTCTCTGTAATCGGAACATTTACATTCTATTAATGACTTTTTTCGAAAAACAGAAGAAAAATTCAAAAAACATAACATTAATGAATACTTTTAACGTAATTCGACTTAACGCGCAAGAAATTTCTAAAAATGTTCCCTATTACCTATGTATCAACTAATGTTTCTCATTGTTCCCATCAATTTTAGAATAACGATTTTTATGTTATCGGCCACTTTTAAACCAACCGCTATTTCAGCCAAAATCAATGAAATTTATAAATAAAAGAAGAGCTTTATGCTCTCTTTAATAAGATCCATAAGAAAAATACGTAATTAAGTAACTACTATCGAAATGTGATATGATTGGCGTCATATTAAGTAAATACGTTATTAAACATTTCGCACCTGTGTGAGAACTGAAAAGTAAGTCGCATGTAAAAATGCTGACGCATCGTTTTATAAGAAGCTATCTACTATGCAATCTAGATAACATAACGCTGTGTAGTCTACAATTTAATGTTTATAGTACTTTCCACAGCAGTTATGAAGAATATTTTTCAGTCAGTTAATTAAAAAAACCCACCGGGTTGGTCAAGTGGTGAACGCGTCTTCCCAAATCAGCTGATTTTAAAGACGAGAGTTCCAGCGTTCAAGTCCTAGTAAAGCCAGTTATTTTTACACGGATTTGAATACTAGATCGTGGATACCGGTGTTCTTTGGTGGTTGGGTTTCAATTAACCACACATCTCAGGAATGGTCGAACTGAGAATGTACAAGACTACACTTCATTTACACTCATACATATCCTCATTCATCCTCTGAAGAATTAACTAAACGGTAGTTACCGGAGGTTAAACAGGAAAAAGAAAGTTAATTAAAAAAAGAACACATCAGATCTAATTTTTACGAATTTTGCCTGGCAGAAATAGGTATTACCGAAAATGACTGTTAACTAACTATTGGACTGAAAAAATATCTAAATTTGGTGAAGTTAATGAGAAAAGATCATTTAACAGAAACGGCCGAAAATTTTTTACTCTAAAATTGTGTAATACTGGTGGGTTCAATGAGATAACATTAGTTGTTACGTAGGTGTTAGGGAACATTTTTTAGTCTAAAATAGACTTAACTTACGACTAAAATGAGATACCGCTATGTAATGTTTCTATAACATTACATGTTGCTCACCTTTTGCAAATATGTCAACTAACAGACTGAGACGAAAGTAACATATCACATAAAAAGATCCTTTCTAAGTCCTATTCAGGATTATATATATATATATATTAAAACGTAACAAATACGGTTCTTGCATGGTCCAGAGAACGAGCTAACCACATTCCGAGAAAGGATGCTGTGCAGACAATAATGGTTTAATTTTAATAATGGTAAATACAGAAGAATACGTACACAAATTAATAGATAGTAAAGCAGATATCCGAGATACAGATTTATTATCCGATCGAATTTCTAATCTTCCTGAACTCTGTCTCCATCTGATCTTCCTGAACATAATGTGAAGAACGATCATTTTAAACAGAAATATGTGTCCGCGTAAGCTTTGCGACGGAAATAAATTTTTAGTTAAATTGTATAACACTATGATACAGACCTTGTAATTGAAACCGGCATTAAAAAATTACTTAAATGACAGAAAAAAAAATGTGTGTTTAAATGTAATTAAACACGAATGTACATATAATTTCTAGACGATTTAAGAAAGGTGAAACTGCGGACCCAAAAAAATAAGCAAAAAAAAACTGGGTACTATTTATGCGCATTGCCTTGATTTCTTAGAAAATTTCGAACCGATGTGCCTTAAGTAAGATCCAAATATTTCATTAAAATTTTATTAGGCTAAAACAATGGAACCAATGAAAATAAGTACCACTTATGATACTATTTTTGAAAAGCTCTGAATGGGGGCTTATTACTGCAGTTAAGGAAAAGTCCAAAATCCAAAACATTTGGATTTTGGACTTTTTCTTAACTTCTTTAGATACTTTTGGTTCAATCGATTGCATTTAAAAAGAAAAGTGCATAACTAGATGTTACAACCGTTCTAAATCCAAAATTTCAACAACCTACGATTAATCGTTTTTGAGTTATGCGAGATACATACGTACGTCACGACGAAACTAGTAAAAATTGATTCAGGGGTGGTCAAAATGGATATTTCCGTTGAAATCTGAAAACCGAAATTTTACGCGATCATAACGGTTCCTTTATTTCGTACAAGGAAGTAAATACGCAACATTTACAATAAGCGTGAAAAGGCTTCTTGAGAACCTTATAAATATCTTGCCAAGAGTTTCATTATGAAATCTAAAAAGCTTCGTCAACGTTTTTAAACATTATCTAATAAACGACGATGATAATAAGTTCTTAACTTTCGTAGAATCATACTTATTTATTTTAATAACACTAATTATGAGATATAAAAAGTATAATACAAAATTTAATTTGTGCTAGGAGGAATCATTATCACATATATTATACATGATACGTATTTCCTATCCTCATGAATATAATTGTTCGGGGTTAGTTTTGGATAAACAGCTGAAATTTACAGATAAATTAATACTTATCTTAATCATTGTATTCGAATACGGGTTGGATAAATTTAATATGTATAATAACAGGGCTTTGAATAAAATTATTTTACATTTGATAAATACAATCTGTGATCGGTTATGAAAAATTACTTGAGCTAATACTTCTAATTACTATTTAATATCTTTACAGAAAGTATGAATAAGAACTATTTTTCGTAAAGTAAGAATGTTTTCAACTGAACGGTTATATCGTGATCTATTGTACGACTAATTGATTCATTGTATGATCAATCACTATTGCTATTTGCTCATTAAAATAAAGAATGTTTTGGCTTATTTACACACAACAATTTTAAAACCAGAACTAACTATAATGCGAGTAAATGCTTGTAAAAAAGAAAGCAGTAATTGTAATATGTATTACCCGAAGTTCAGAACATCACTTGTAGAAAGATATTGTTAAATTGATCTGGCTGGACTGCATGTTAAATATAATATTGGTGAGAAAATATAACCGGATAAACAATATTAAAAGAAATTAAAATTATTTTATAACTATGGAAAATATAATCTTTTACTTCCTTGTTCGAAGTAAAGGAAGTATTTTGATCGCAAAAAATTTCGTTTTAAGATTTCAACGGAAATATCCATTTTGACCATTATCTATTTTATTAGTTTCGAGGTGACGTCTATACTACGTACATACGTATATATCTCGCATAACTCAAAAACGATTAGCCGTAGGATGTTGAAATTTTGGATTAAGGAGTGTTGTAACAGCTAGTTGTGCACCTCCCCTTTTGATTGCAATCGACTGGACCAAAAGTGTCCAAAAAAAACCCAAATCCAAAAAATTTGGATTTTGGACTTTTTATTAACTACAGTAATAAGCGCTCACTTGAGAGCTTTTCAACAATATATAAATGGAACTTATTTTCATTGGTTCCAGAATTATAAAGAGGAAGATACATCGGTTTAAATCACTTCATCCCCTTTTTTTTAACTTTTTTTTTTTAAATTTAAATATATTGATTTTTTAATAATTATTACCTTCCGATTGTAAAAAAAAGTTACAATAAGTAATAATTCAATAACAACAATAAACAAAAGTATGAAAATATATCATAAGTTATTAATGATATAAAATTTTATGAAGTTCTCATTTTAAAAAATTGTGTATATGTAATTTAATAGGCGTATAGTTGTGCATATAGCGTGCGTGAGAGACAAACTGATAGGACGGGATATCAATGCTTTACGAAACATCTCGTATAGCTCCGTATACTACATATCTAACTGTTCCAACCGTCTTGTCAAGCTATCTCTCTCGCACGCAATGTACACAGCTATACGCCACCCGCTATACAAGGAAGTCATGTAGTGTCCAAATCTGATTTTTTGAAATAGATTTTTTCTACCCGACCTGTAAAAGAAGCGTGTGTTAGTCGTGGTAGCCAATCTGAATCGGAAATTTGGATACATTTGAATTACAATCACGCTTTTAATTGGGATTTCTTTTAACGACAACAGTTATTTTTTTCATTAAATCCACCTAAAAATACTTGTTTTATAGCGTTACTGATAAGAAATGTTTATTTATCAGTTAATATTGTTTACTATATCTTCGGTTTTATTTTTTTCTTATTGCATATTTTATATACGTAAGTACGGAGTGTTCCTGGACGAATTAGCCGAACTTCAGGAAATCAAAATGAGAAAAAAGTTCCCATCGACATAAGTCCTACTTTGCTCTGTTTTCCTTCTGGACGTCATTTTGTGATTTTCAAAAAAAAAATTATTTCTGAGAAACGGGTAAATCTACTTTAATTAAACTTTGAAAATCCAAGACTAGTGTCTTATTCTACAAAATAAAAATCTTTGAAGACGTCACCTTCAAAAATTTCAAAATGGCGGCCATTTAAATTTTTTAATTTCCAATATCTTTGTAATTATTTGTTTGATAAAATTTTGCTCATTACACAAAATTTATTAAGCATTTTATTTTTAACAAAATCACACCTCATTTGTAAAAATCGTTGACAAATAATCGAGTTACTGCAGACAATTAACCCGGCAATACAGTACGCTTGCGCACCGTAATGCATGCTGATAATATTTTGCCTGTTTTTATTTCCTCCACTAAATTTAATAAAAAATTTTAATTAATTTAATAAATAATAATAGCAAATTAATAAAAATTTATCTACGCCTGAACAGCAAAAAATCCTCAATAATATTTGATACTTATATTCTGTAGAAAAGTAATACGCATCCTGTAGTCAGGCAGTTTTATCACAAGTACTGCGTAACTGTTCAGAAAGTCAACTGACTTGTCTCAAGTAAATAATAGAGCTCAGAAGAAAACACAACTTAGTCTTATTATCGATTGATAGTGTGATTAAATGGATGAACTTTTAATATTCAATCATGACTAGAATGAAAAAGACTACAAAAAATTAAAACCAACAGCAACGGAAAAGCGATTTTAATTATGACTCCTTCGATAAAGAGAACCACGTTATAGTAGCTCCATTCGCTTCACGTTATAGGAATGGAAATTTCTTCAATTTCCTATTAAAAATCGTCTAGCAATAATTTGCATGTACGGACACTCCCCCCTCCCCACCATATTTACAGGGATATTTAAAATCTTATATCTAGTACTTTTTTCTTTTAACAAAAGATTTAAATTAAACTATTTCACATAAAAAATACAAAATATTATAAACAGTATTCACTACACAAAAATAAATATATCCTTAACTAACAGTTAACGGGTACAAAAATGAATTTACCTTAGACGACTTCTTCTAGAAGTATAGCTTCATATATTTTCAAAGCGAATATTTTTTTTAATTTATTTAAAAATAAAAAAATAGTAATAATTAATAATAATTTTTTATTACCTTAAACAGCAAGACCGGTAAAAAAAAAATAACCAACAGTAGGAAGTAGCAATAGCGATCACTACATCGATCCTACCGCTTGTTATTTTTGATATAGCGTTTACTTAGAAAATAGTCAATCGTAAAAACACTTCCTTTCTATTTATATTAAAAAAAAACAAAAAAAAAACTGAAAAAGCCGTTTAACCTAAAAGTTATCTAAATAGCCTTAACTTATTATGCCCGAAATAAGAAATACGTATTGAAATCTGGGGAATAATTTTGCAAGGGCTTAACGCTAGATAATGTCAAAGAATAGACAATAATGGGACTTTACTTTTTTTTTGAGAAAGTGAAACTGGACGTAAGCGGGAATTTTATCAAGATTAAAACGATCTCTCTTTATTTATCATCGCTAAAGTAAAAACGTTTATACCGCGTATATTTTTAACGTAAGTATTTTTAGTTATAAAAAGCGAGTTATTTTTAAGTAAACTCACAGGACGAAACGTAATACGCCTACACAATCCACTATACGGGGACACCTACACCTTTGTTGATAATATGAAGCTTAACAACAGAATTTAAATAACGATAAAACCTAAGCAAATTACTGAAACGGGAATAACTAATCTTTTCTCATCTTCCTTACCTCTTTTTTAATGAATGTTATTTTTGTCAGGAAATGTTGTTCTAAAAAAAAAATAATAATAATAATAATGAAAAACAATTATTAGTAAATCGTAAATGAATTTACATTAAATTTATTTATTTTTTACAGTAAATAAAATTGGATTTAAATATTTCAGGTCAGTACAGGGGAGATGTACAATATCTACCATAAGGAAACGATTAGTCGGAAGACTGAATTGCTAGATTCAATTATGACGTTATAGTCATAGTACAACTTCCTCACCGAGAATTATTTTTTAAGGTTAAAAGTTATTTTAAAGAGATTTCTATTAGATACTACTTTAGGTCCATCACAATAATAGCTACTTTTAATTACCGTATCATTTTATTATTCAGAACATTACAGTCAAAACATAACATTAAACGGAAGTCGGATTTTTAATTTTTAAATGTTTCAGATAGAATGGCTATCGCTAGATAATCGGCAGATGACTACAAACACTATCGGGTGAAGAATAGTTAGTTATTAGGCGCTGAAAGTTATTTTGGGTCCCGGGAGGTTTTGGCCATACTTTTAAAGAACCGATTCAGGACATCAATACAAACAAAACAATTCACGTGAAGAAATGTTCTATCGCGCTTCATATTTCCTCTCTACCGTTTTGTGTTTTTAAAAGACAAAATTTGTGTAAGAACGGATTGAGATACTTTAAAGAAACCTTGTGAACATGTACCTACATCTACAAAATAAATAATCTCAAAATTTTACCACCGAAAATTCAAAAACCGCAGCCTTTTAAATTGTGTAATCATTAATAGCTCCGTAAAAATTAGTTTAATCGAATATTTTATTAAATAAAATGTTAATATTTTTATTTTAAAAAAGTCACCTCATTTATTGAATTCAGCCGAGATGTAGCTGAAATCGCAAAATTATACAGACTGACAACTTTGTGTGTTTTAACTTCCTTCACTATTGAATTAATAAAGTGTAGGTTATTTAAAATCTAAACAGTAAACCAATCGATTTTTTTTTATTCAAAATGATTTGAAATACATTTAG